>NC_138944.1:7500-267500 GCF_965226115.1 Aulonocara stuartgranti | reverse complement strand
GGTCTTAAATAATCAGGCCCCATCTTATCTTAATGACCTTGTAGTACCATATCACCCTATTAGAGCAAAAGGGAGTTTTTCCTTCCCACTGTCGCCAAAGCGCTTGCTCACAGGGCGTCATATGATTGTTGGTTTTTCTCTGTATTATTTAGGGTCTTTACCTTGAGACTGTTGTGATTTGATGCCTTATAAATAAAACTGAATTTTGTGTATTGTTTGTGTGTTTGGTCCATGTCTTTGTTCTACGTGTTCCAGCTGGCAGCCGTCACCTGGGTGATGACGTACGTTGGTGCCGTGTTCAATGGCGTCACCATCTTGATCCTTGGTGAGTTTGTTTCCCTCTGAGCGAGTTAAATATCAGTCTTTCTGATCTCCGATTGGTTGTCTCTCTGTGTGCAGCTGACATCATTTTCTTCACTACACCGTTGATCTACCAGAAGAAGAAGGTAAAGACACACCTGGTGTCCCTGTCTTCTGCCCAGTTTGCTCCGTGCTTAGCTCAGAGTGTTTCTGTGTTCAGGCTCAGATCGATCGTCACGTTGAGGCTGTTCGGCTCAAACTGGAGGAAACTCTGCAGAGGTGAGGTCACGGGTAATCAGGTGTTCATCATGTTTGGCCTCACCGAAGGTCAACTCTGATCTAAATGCCTCACTGAGGTCAGAGGTGAGAATCTGACCTTCATTTCTGCAGCACCACTGGGGTTTGTAATGTTTGTCTCAGGTGTCCATGGTCCACAGGTAACTGCCGTCTGTCTCACCTGTGCACATGCTGACCTCAGATCTAAACTCAGTGTCTGTCTTAATTGAACCAGGTGAGCTCTGTTCTACCTTTATGAAGAGTCGGACTGAACTGAGCATGCTCAGTGTGTTCATACTGTCTGTTCCTAATGTGCTTGTCACCTGTCTATAGTTAAAGTCCACAGTCGGGTTGCTGATTGATCATCCATGTTCAGTTTCCACGTTAACACAGATGAGCCCACCTCTAATCTGCAGGTGTTCACATTATTCTGTCCAGACAAGCAGCTGACAAGCGTCCTGTGTCTGTTTTCAGTCTGCAGGATAAGTTACCTGGCGCTGTGAAGAAGACCAAGGTTGAGTGACACCTGAGATGTTGAAGCTCTGCCCCCTCCTCTCATTGGCCTGTTTGTCTGTGACTCACAAGTCTTTGAATAAAATCAGACTGACGAGAAACAAGCCGTGTGTTTTTATTCTGGCCCAGCGTCACCAGTCCTCACCTGTCCAAGCCGTCACGTTCAGTGGCGTGGGCGTGGTCATGTTTACACAGTTACTTCCTGATGTTTGGACAGGAAGCAGCTTCACTGTTTCATGACAGCGAGGAAGTCATGGAACTGTGAATTTTACTTTGTTGGAAGTATTCTGTAGTATAACTACATTGTGAATGCCCTTCAAAATAAAGATCACCATGACTGTGACCAGTCAAGAGTGATGCTTTTATTTTGAAGGCTTCTGAGATTGGTTTAAATATCAGAGATAAAAATATCTCGCTGCGCAAACATGATTCCGTGTGTGCTTTTACTTTGTCTCCTTCACGCCATCATGGCTGAAAACAGACTCGTCTCCGTGGACTTTGAGGTCTTCGGGAACGTGCAGGGTAGGTCGCCTGACACGTGACGGCGAGTTTGTGTGTTTTTTGAGGTTTTACTCGCTGACCCTGTGTTTGTTCTCCATGTTCAGGAGTGTGCTTCAGGATGGTGAGCTTCCTCTTTTCCTTCACATTACTGCTGTTTTTGATCAGGATGTACCATGGAAACGTGTCACATGACTAAACGCACACACCTGTGAATGTGTGCCAGTACACGGAGGATCACGGGCGCAGTCTGGGGCTCAGCGGCTGGGTGAAAAACACCAGACAGGGCACTGTGATTGGTCAGGTCCAGGGACCGTGGGACAAAGTCAGTGACATGTGAGTCTGGCTGACCAATCAGAGCCTCCGAACACACACACACACACACACACACACAGATATATCCTTTAATGGATTTTTATTTGAAAATGTCAGTGCAGTATTACAGCTCCCATAATGCTTTGCAGGTCTGTGCTGTCCTCATTTGCCTCCTCCTATGACCTGGCTATGACCTCACAGTCAGAGCAGGAGGAGGACTGAGGAGCAAGGAGCTGCAGGAGCATATTCGGAGAGGCAGGGCCACAGTTCTCCTAAACTACTTGTGTGTGGCAGTGAAGCGCTCTGATACGATCACATGACTCTCACCTGTCACATCTGTGACATCAGACGTTTACATTAAAATCAAGCAGGTCCTTAAACTCTTTATGCCACAACTCTGTCACTCACTGGTGTGATGGGAGGGGCTAAAGAGGTGTCAGTGTGTAGTTTGTGAAATGACTCCTCCCACTCGTGTTGTAACTGTCCTGTGATATAACCTGAACTCTTTAATGAGGATGGGGTTTAAACACAATTAAGCCCCTCCTACTAAGTGATGCCAGTGGCGTGGGCTGTGTCTCTGTCAGGTGACCTCATTGTGATGAAGAGGAGCGCAGTGTTTCTTTATTCACTGTGGGGTCAGAGGTCACTGAGAAATACCCCGAATGTACTAACTGCACTCTTCTTCCTCCTCCTCTTCCTCAGGAAGCACTGGCTGAAGAGCGTCGGCAGTCCGAGTTCCCGAATTGATCGAGCCGTGTTCTCCGACGAGCGAGACATTTCCAAAGTGGAGATCCACGGGTTCTCGACTCGCTACTGAGCACGCTCACACACCTGATCTGCAGCTGACTCCAAATCTGACAGTATTGATTATTGATTGGTGACATCACTGTTTCCAATGTTTAATATGATCAGAGAAATAAAGTGTAAAGATTTACTGTTGCCATGGTGAACAAACTGAGTTTTTATTACACAGCTGCTTCCACCAGGGGGCGGCCTCTGGCAGCTGATTGGCAGCTCCTCCTGAAGCCCCACCGAGTGTATGAAGTCCACAGACCCGGAGGCTCGGTCATGTGACCGCTCAGGGCCCACTACACGTTTACCTTTGCTCACCTTCATCCACATCAGGCCTGCAGCCAGCTTAAACACATGCGGCTTCACAGCGCCTCCTCAGGCTGCTCATTGCTGACCAAATGAAATACATATTTTTTATATACAGATATAAAAACGATCGACCTGATGAAAATGTTTCTGAGTAAGAACCTTCTATCTGTGAATGCTGCTGTACTTACAGTATTAATCACATCATCTCCAGGAAAACTAGGCCAAAAAAGTAAATTCTGATGTAAACCTTTATAAAAATAAAGACACGTAACAGCAGAAAGAGAGCAGGATCTCTTTGCACATGAAAGAAGAGTTTTGGATAAATCAGCTAATTCTGTATCAGCTGATTCAGCTTGGATCACACATCTGTATGATCCACAGTCTGAAGAGAAAACATCCTTAAACATCTGCGCTGAGGCGTTTAGTAAAAGCTCATCGTCGCCAGCTGACAGAGGTGGAGGCGCACGGAGGTCAGCTCCTGCTGCGACTAACTCACTGCGCCTCTGTGTGAAAACAAATAACAGCAAGAATCATAGAGAGGCTCCGCCTACTTCCAGGTAGCCGAAGAGGACTGACGAGACCGGTCAGCCGAGCTGTGACTGATCCCATCAGATCACCTCATCTTCATTCAGCGTGCTGCTTCGTGCTGTTCGATTGTTCTGCTCACGGTTCAAACTCTTCGTCGTCACCACGATCCGCTGCGAGTCATGTGACACAGTGCTGACTGTTCAGTAAATGCTAGTGGTGTTACTATGGTAACGAATCCTGGCACAGCATCCAGGCAGCGAACCTCCTGATGTGACTCTCCTCCTGCAGGCGGTGGTTTTCCTGACGGAGGCTCAGCACCTGCTGCTGCAGCACAGCTTTGTCCCGCTGCTCCTGAACACAACATGGACACAAGTCAATGCGATGATGTCATCCGCTTGCCTCCATGACATCAGTTTAATGCGCTTTACCTTTAGCAGGTCGAGCTGCAGCTGCTGAAGAATCTCTTCCAGTTGGAGGACTTCACCTGAGAGGGAGCAGGCTGTGATGTCACTGAGGGAAGGGGAGCCGTGATGTCACTGTGATGTCAGCAATATTACACGGAAAATAAATGAGGTGTCTCACCTGTCCTCCAGGGCGGAGCTCTGTGATGTCACCCCCAGTGTGCGTTGTGTCTGATTGATGTCCGCTGTGAACAGGTGAACAACCAGCTAACTAAGAGAGGGTGGCGGCTTCGCAACAACAGACAAACAACAAACCAGATGTGACCAACGGTGAGTCATGTGACCACAGGAGGCGGTCCTTAAGTAATTTTGCCTGTAACAAGCAGTTATTTGAGTTCCTGTTTCCTGCCTATCAGCTCGAAGTGGTCCACCCCTTCTGCCATCTCCGTAAATTAGTTTCCAGACGGTTTGGAGGATGCTGAGGGTTGCTGAGGTCCTAACTGATCTCTGAGCTTTAATCTGCTCCTCGGTGAAACCAGGAGCCCTGCTCAGTTGACCTCACTGACCTCTGGGAGTGTGCATCATTACCAGGTCAGAAACGCGACACATTTAAGGACCTTAAAATCAGTTTTCAATAGCGCTGGGAGCAAAGAACAGGCACTGTTTCTCCTTCACTCACTATGTATTAACAGACCTCTCTGCATTGAATCATATCTGTTATTAACCTCTGTCTCTCTTCCACAGCATGTCTTTTATCCTGTCTTCCTTCTCTCACCCCACCCAGTCGCAGCAGATGGCCCCGCCCCTCCCTGAGCCTGGTTCTGCCGGAGGTTTCTTCCTGTTAAAAGGGAGTTTTTCCTTCCCACTGTCGCCAAAGTGCTGCTCATAGGGGATCATACGATTGTTGGGTTTGTCTCTGCATCTATTATTGTAGGGTCTACTGTCTCCTTGTTGTGATTTGGCGCTGTATAAATAAAACTGAATTGGATGGAATCTGGAGGTTAGAGACTAACTAAGGTGGCTAGAGCTCAGGAGATATAGCAGGTCACCTACTAATTGCAAGGCTGGAGGTTCGATGCCCATCTGCTCCAGTCTATGTCTTTGGGCAAGATATTAACCCCAATTTGCTCTCTGTTGCATCCATCGGAGTATGAACATGTGTAAATGTTAGATAGAAAGCATTTACATAGAAAAAAGGTATTGTGCAACTGAGGCAAGTTGTGTAAAGCGCTTTGAGTGTCAGAGTAGAGAAGAAACAGTCTATCTAAATCTGTCCCAACGAGACAAGAAAGCCTCATCATAATTTAATCCTCCTTCCATCCAGGAGTTTGATAAGTTTGAGTGCAGTGACTGTTACCTCTGAAGGCTTGAGTGCTCTCCAGGTGAAGCCAGTCCAGCTGTGATGAAGCTCGTGGGAGCGGCATGTGTTTAACTCCAGACCTCAGAGCCAATAAGCTGTCAGAGTAAGAGCGGTTACCTGTGGAGGAAGGCAGGTGAGTGCTGACATTGACTTGCATTCTAAAAGTCAGAGAACAGGTACTCACTCCTCTGTAGCGGCAGTGGCAGTTTTCTGCAGATGGTGGGTGGTAGCGTGCTGTTGATACGTGGGGGCAGGTGGTCCGACGGCAGCTGAGAACAGCGAAACAAAATCCCGTACAACATGTCACGTGACATCGTGTGGGTCAGACATCTCCATGGAGACGGAGGAGGAACACCAGGGACTCTGATGGGCTGAGAGATGAGGGATTGGTTGTTAGAATGAAAATAAAGTTGGTCAGAGGTCAGGGTAAAGTTGCAGTCAACGAAAACTGGAAACACCATAAGTCGGACTCGTTCCTGGTGGGCTCCGCCAGGGCTGCCTTTTTCACCGATTCTGTTCATAATTTTTACGGAAAGAATTTCTAGGCGTAACCAAGTGGCAGAATCTCAGAATCTCATCTCTGCTTTGTGCAGACAAAGTGATTCTGTTGGCTTTATCAGGTGATGGCCTCCAGCTCGCACTGGAGTGGTTCACAGACAAGTGTGAAGCGGTGGAAATGAAAATCAGCACCTCCAAATCTGAGGCCATGGGTCTCACCTGAAAATGGGTGGAGCTTTCCTCTCCTCAGGAACTCTCTGCAGGAGGGGGAGATACAGGAGAGGTGGAGGAAGATCTCAGCCTGGGCGTCTATTGTCTCATGTAGTCTGGAAGATGAGTGGATGGTGGGGTGGGTGCAGTTTTCTCTGTGGTGGGGTTGGGTGGACTGTCCCGAGCTCTGTGGGGCCGGGGGGCGCTGCGGCGCTGGGCCCCAGTCTGGATGGGCCTGGGCCCCCTTTCCCTGGCAGGTCGCGGAGTATGGGGGTGCCTACTGGGGTCAGCGGGGGAGCTGGCCCTAGGGAGGGGTCACCTGCCCCTCCCTTCCTTCCCTCTCCATCTCCAGCTGCCTCCCTCTTCCCGCTCCACCACAACCACCCACACATGCAGGGCCTTGGAGTAGGGGTATGTCACCAGGGTGCAGAGGAGGCTACCCCCCCCCCCCCCCTCTGCCTCTGCCTCAATTTTATCCCACAACTTAGACATTCACATTACTCACACTCTCATTACACATACATATAGGATCTTGGGGGTGGGCACGATACACGGACTCCAAATTACCATCAGGGTGTACACCCCACCCCTGGCATCGTTGCCCACCTCTCAATGTTAAATACACGTAGACATTGAGGGCTAGCAGGAGGGACTATGTGCTCCTGCTGCTCTCTGGCAGGTAGCTCCATGCCCTCCTGGGTTTTAAATGCACCTTAGAACACACATGCATCAACACTACAATGAGCGGGTGGAGGGAGGTTTGGAGGCCTATCTCCCCCTACCACCACTTCCCCTGCCAGTGGCGGACTCCCTCAGGTATCGGTGCGTTGGTGGTTCTTTGTGTCCGGGGGTGGGCGTCCAGGTACACACCGGCTCACTCCTTGGCAGCCGCTTATCGGGGCCTGGAGGCTGGGGCTTGCTCGGGCCACTTCGGAGGTGGGGTGCCCCTGGCCTCTCGGCCTGGGGCTCGGTCACTCAGGCACGGCTGGCTGCCGGCGGAGCTCACGGGTGCGTCACTGCAACCCCCCCTGGCTTCTGCTCTGCGGCTGCTGAGTGAGCCCTCATCTGGGACTCTCCTCAGCTCTTTCTGGGACAGTGGCGCGGCTGCCCCTCTGTTGGTCTTCCTTGGTCTCTTGTGTTCTGGGGGCCTCTGGATGTCTGGAGTTTTGATCTCCTCCATACCTGCTTCATGCCCTGGAGGACGGGGCTGTGGCTCCCCACACTCCCTAGCAGATCGTTAAATGGAGAAACCTTTGGAATGCAAGCATGCTGATCCACACAGGTGTGCACACAGGTGTACACACGGGTATTCACAGACGCGGACTACAGCTTTCTTGGCTGCTGCCTCAAAGCACATTGTGCGCTGTCTATCTTGCGTGCTGCACAATATCGTTTATTATTTAGTATCTACTGATATCTACTGCTAGCTAGTTTATTGTGATGGTGCTTTTTTTTATTATGTTACTCTTTGTTGTTTGCTTTCTCTTCTGTTTTTTTTCTCCATACAGGTGACCCAGGTGTTTTTTTTCTTTTTTTTTTTTCTTTCTTCTCCCCTTCTCACCGTCTCTTCTCCCCTTTGGTTTTCTTTCTCTCCCTCTCTTTCTTTCATTCTTTCTCCCTGTCCTATCCCCCAGTCATGTCTGTCCCGTTTGTAGCAACTGAAAATAAAATAAATTCATAATTATAATAAAGGTCAATCAAATGGACCAATATGGCAAGGCCATGATGATCCACTTGGTAAAATAAATCCGCTTGGCATCTTTCTTGGCCTTAAGACAACAATTCTGATGCTAAAGATCCAAACGGGACACAAAAAAAAAAAAAAAATGGGTGGAGTGCCCATTCCAGGTCAGGGAACAGTTGCTGCCCCAAGTGGAGGAGTTTAAGGATCTCGGGATCTTGTTCACGAGTGAGGGAAGCAGGAGATTGACAGACGGATTGGTGCTGCAGCTGCAGTGATGCAGACACTGTACCGGTCTGTCGAGGTGAAGAGAGAGCTGATTGTAAAAGCGAAGCGCTTGATTTACCGGTCGATATAGATGAGATATACTCTCGTCTAGAAGAGATATACTCTCTTCTAGACACTCTAAACTCACACTGGACACACTGGAGAGACTATATCTCTGCGTTCCCCCGGACAATCTAGCGGAAGTGCCTAGGGAGAGGGAGGGTCTGGGCTTCTCTGCTTGGGCTGCTGCTCCACGATGCGGCCGCAGAGACGTAGAAGCAATTGGATGGTTGGATGGATGGAGTTTTCAACCTGATTGTGTCACCTAGTCAACTAAATAGATCAGCAATCAATTATAATGGGACAACTATGAATCAGTGTTATTCTAGTGTCATGACTATGATATCATCAGGTTTCATTAGTATTTTAATGCTGATTCATTGAGGTTTCAACCATAATGATAATTCAGACAAACATCAATTCAATGTCATCTTGCTACCTGGGTTACCTTCAACATGTGTTTATGGGAAAGTTTAACAGGTTGTGCTTCAACCTGTTTCTAATAATTAACCAGAGATGATGATCATTATGATGATACGACAGGAGCAGCCTTAGTAACACCAACCAACTATCTTCTTATGGCCTCTGACAGTGGACTCATCTCTGTGCTTGTCCTGCTAGACCTTAGTGCAGCATTCGATACTGTCGACCATAATATCCTATTAGAGCGATTAGAACATGCTGTAGGTATTACAGGTACTGCACTGCAGTGGTTTGTATCATATCTATCTAATAGACTCCAGTTTGTGCATGTAAATGGAGAGTCCTCTTCACACACTGAAGTTAATTATGGAGTTCCACAGGGTTCAGTGCTAGGACCAATTCTGTTTACATTATACATGCTTCCCTTAGGCAGCATCATTAGAAGACATAGCATACATTTACACTGCTATGCTGATGACACCCAGCTCTATCTGTCCATGAAGCCAGATAACACACAGCAATGAGTTAAACTGCAGGAATGTCTTAAAGACATAAAGACCTGGATGGCCGCTAACTTTCTGCTTCTTAATTCAGATAAAACTGAGGTTATTGTACTCGGCCCTGAAAAGCTTAGAAATATGGTATCTAAGCAGATTCTTACTCTGGATGGCATTACCTTGGCCTCCAGTAACACTGTGAGGAACCTTGGAGTCATTTTTGACCAGGACATGTCCTTCAACGCACATATTAAACAAATATGTAAGACTGCTTTCTTCCATTTGCGCAACATCTCTAAAGTTAGAAATATCCTGTCTCAGAGTGACGCTGAAAAACTAGTTCATGCATTTATTACTTCCAGGCTGGACGACTGTAATTCATTATTATCAGGAAGTCCTAAAAACTCACTGAAAAGCCTTCAGCTAATCCAAAATGCTGCAGCAAGAGTCCTGACAGGGACTAGAAAGAGAGAGCAGATTTCTCCTGTTTTGGCTTCCCTTCATTGGCTTCCTGTTAAGTCCAGAATTGAATTCAAAATCCTGCTCCTCACATACAAGGTCTTAAATAATCAGGCCCCTTCTTATCTTAATGACCTTGTAGTACCATATCACCCTATTAGAGCACTTCGCTCTCGCTCTGCAGGCCTACTTGTTGTTCCTAGAGTATTTAAAAGTAGAATGGGAGGCAGAGCCTTCAGTTTTCAGGCCCCTCTTCTGTGGAACCAGCTTCCAGTTTGGATTCGGGAGACAGACACTATCTCTACTTTCAAGATCAGGCTTCAAACTTTCCTTTTTGCTAAAGCATATAGTTAGGGCTGGACCAGGTGACCCTGAATCCTCCCTTAGTTATGCTGCAATAGACATAGGCTGCCAGGGGATTCCCATGATGCATTGGGTTTTTCCTTTCCAGTCACCTTTCTCACTCACTATGTGTTAACAGACCTCTCTGCATTGAATCATATCTGTTATTAACCTCTGTCTCTCTTCCACAGCATGTCTTTATCCTGTCTTCCTTCTCTCACCCCAACCAATCACAGCAGATGGCCCCGCCCCTCCCTGAGCCTGGTTCTGCCGGAGGTTTCTTCCTGTTAAAAGGGAGTTTTTCCTTCCCACTGTTGCCAAAGTGCTTGCTCATAGGGGGTCATACGATTGTTGGGTTTTTTCTCTGTATCTATGAAGCGCCTTGAGGCGACTTATGTTGTGATTTGGCGCTATATAAATAAAATTGAATTGAATTGAATTGACAGATGTAGAACAATAAACATGTTATTAAATCCAATCTTACATTTGAACTGGGGCCTTTTCATGAATACATTACTAATAATTAATGAATGACAAAGAAATGAGCCTCACCTGTTCACCTGCAGTGACATCAAATTGCTTCACGCCAACATCTTTTATTGGAACACAGCTGAATCTGCAGGAGAAGTTTATTGTTGATTAGTGAGCTGTGATTTAATCAGTTTAAAGAATCAGAACCTGAAAAGCAATCTGTCCCAATGCTTCTTTAAGGGGCCAAGCTAGTGTAATTCTAGTGCTGGACCCCAGCCTGGCACTACATGGGGAGGGCTGCTTCAGGAAGGGCATCTTTGTCAAATCAAACCTGCGGATCACCAAAACTGAGATTTGCATATCGGAGCAGTCAGCGCTGGGTTAACAACGATGGCTAACGGGATGCTCATAGAAACACTGCTGCTGTTAGCCAATGACAAAGTAAGAGGAGAAGGCATGTGAGGAGGCAGTGAGACAGACTAAATGCAAAGAGAGAGAAGGCTGGTATGATGGAGAGAAAGAAGATAGATATCTTATGTGTGCAGGAGTCCAGGTGGAAGGGAAGTAAGGCCAGGTGCACAGGAGGCAGACTGAAGCTGTTCTACCATGGTGAGGAAGAGCGAGTGAAGATGAAGAGTGTCCGACAGGACAATGAGTTTGAAGCTGGAAATCGAAGGCTTGATGTTGAATGTTGTCAGTGTGCATGGCCCACAGCCTGGCTGTCAGGTAGAAGAGAATTTGGTAGTACTGGGACTGGGATGGTGTCTGGTGTTTCCTCTGGACAGAGGAAAAAGGAGACTTTGTGCAAAAATCAGGAAGCACAGGAAAGTATTCAAAGGAAAGGGCTGTCACAGAAATAGTGGGATAGTGAGGGAGATGAAGTAGGCAGAAGTACTGGGAGGTTAGGCGTACCGCAGAGGTGGCAACGTGAAACCGGACACTAAGGAAAGAGAAGAAGACTTGTACTGACTGGATATGCAGAGCAATCGAGCTGGAAAAGATGTGCAGCAGGACAGAGATAGAAAGAAAACCCTAACCCTCATGGGTGAACAGTTTGTGTTTACAAGGTGGCAGGAGTATTTTTAGGAGCTGACGAATGAAGAAAATGAGAGAGAACATACAGATGTGATGTTTGCTGTGAGAGGTCAGAAGGAGCTTCAGACGGATGTGTCGAACATATGATAAGTGTCACGGCCAGGAGTCAGTGTCCAGCTGATCTTTCTCTCAATTCAATTCAATTTTATTTATATAGCGCCAAATCACAACATAAATCGCCTCAAGGCGCTTCATAGATACAGAGAAAAACCCAACAATCATATGACCCCCTATGAGCAGCACTTTGGCAATGGTGGGAAGGAAAAACTCCCTTTTAACAGGAAGAAACCTCCGGCAGAACCAGGCTCAGGGAGGGGCGGGGCCATCTGCTGTGATTGGTTGGGGTGAGAGAAGGAAGACAGGATAAAGACATGCTGTGGAAGAGAGACAGAGGTTAATAACAGATATGATATTAACTCCAACTTCCACTCTCTCTCTCTCTCTCTCCTCTTCTCTATCGCCGGGACAGAACTCATTGTGGGTTCACGCCCTCGTGAGAGGAAACACCTGAGCCAGGGTGGCCAGCATTTAAGCCAGGAGGTGACTGCTGTTCTTCGCTGGATCGTTGTCTGCCACGCGTTAGTGAAAGTCAAGTCTACAGCTAAGCTAAGTCAAGTGTTTGGAAGTGAACTGTGTAACTAATCCTCGTCTCCCTGTCTACAGACCTCCTGGATTCCCTCCCTGTGTGATTCTTGGTGTCGAGTGTGGACGAGTGAACCTGTGGCCGTGAGTGTGGAGAGTTTGGAGAACGCATGACCACCCCCTTGGATTTCCCCGGAGCTTAAATAAATATAGCACTGCCCTGCACTTCCTGTAAATACACAAGCTGGATCCTGTAAATAAATGATTGTGTACAGCTGATTCAGGAGTCCCGCGCTTGAGTCCTCACTGTTGAACCGTAACAATAACGATGGCATGGACTCAGCGGACTCCAGTTTTGGATATTGGCTGAGGAAACCGGATGGGGACAGTCGGCATTGATACCCTGCTGAATAATGTTTGTGATGAGCTGAAGAATGAATTAGTGATGAGCAATGTTCCCTCTAATGTTTCATGTGTCTGAGCGAACACACAAACTCCCTGAGCATCCCTTGGACCACTGTGAGCAACAGCAGACGTGTGCACTGTGGTCACTGTGGTCATGGTCATCTAATCCATCCAAGTTACATGGTTTATTAAAATAAGATAAGATAAGATAAGATAAGATAAGATAATGATCAAATTACAGCGTTTATGTTAGACTACTTTTAAACTGCTTTAGCCCACTTACAATGAAAATGTTAAAAAAAAAATCTAGCCATTGGCCTGTGTAGCATGTTAACACTGTTGGAAGTAAAAATAACTTGAACTCCAATTTCGAAAACACAACTTTCTTTTTCTTTCTTTTTTTCATAAAGCTCTTGTATTATGAGTCTGTGGTCTGGGAGAGAGTCTGTAACTCTGTCTGCAAAATACAGCATATAATGACCAATGTTGGGCAAAAAATTATATAGTTACTCCTCAAAAAAGTAACTCCGTTTGGCAAACAACAAAGTTTTAAATGCAGCCAGTGCATTTTTAAATAAACATTTCAAACTATTTACAGAACAATCAGCTGTTCTGCATCAAATCTGATGCCGCACAAATTATTTGTGTCGCTCCAAAAAATAATTTCTGTCCACTATGAGATGAAGGAGAACAACAGCCTGATACCTGCAGGCCTGACAGCAGCAGATGTGTCACTGCTGTAACACCTGTGACACTCAGCAGTCGCCTCATTGTTCTGACACACACAACAAAACTATTGACTACACTACACACTAACTAGAATAGAATAGAATAGAATAGAATAGAATTCAACTTTATTGTCATTGCACATGCACAGGTACAGGGCAACGAAATGCAGTTTGCATCCATCCAGAAGTGCTTTAGTGATATAGATATATTACAATATATATTAGCAATAATATAGATATGTGAGTATATTACAGAAATGGGTCTATTATGGTATGTTATAATGTACACGGTATGAAGTATGTTGTGAATATTCTATAACTATAAGTATGTACAGGCTGTAGTGAGTACAAGCTATGTACAGGATATGAACAGCATATAAATATGAAAAACTATACAGAATATGAAATAAATAACTTTACAGAATCTGAGATATACAGCTATACAGAAATGGGAACTATGCAAGTTGTAAACAGTTGTAGGATTAAAGATTATCGAATGTACAGAATGATTATTTACACAGAGCTATACAGTAGTGCAGTTAAGATAAGTGAGGGTGTAGATAGTTTCTACAGAGGCTATATAAAGTGCTGGTGGTTGTGAGTGGTGGTTCAGTCCATGTTATTATTGTGTTTGAGGGTACAGTTGTCCATTGTGGGTGTGTGTATGTTCAGTCCATGAGTTTAACGTGGGTCAGATGTCAGGAGGCAGAGTTCAGGAGTCTGACAGCTGTGGGGAAGAAGCTGTTCCGGTACCTGGTGGTCTTAGTCCGGAGGCTCCTGTAGCGCCTCCCAGAGGGCAGGAGGGTGAAGAGTCCATGTGATGGGTGACTGGGGTCTTTGATGATTTTCCCAGCCCTTTTCAGACACCGCTTCCTGTAGATGTCTTTTATGGCAGGAAGTGGTGCTCCGGCGATGCGCTGGGCAGTTTTCACGACCCTCTGCAACGCCTTCCGGTCCGAGGCAGAGCAGTTCCCGTACCAGACTGTTATACAGTTGGTCAGGATGCTCTCGATGGTGCAGCGATAGAAGTTCACCAGGATGTCTGAGGACAGGTGGTTCTTCCTCAGAGTCCTCAAGAAGAAGAGGCGCTGGTGAGCCTTCTTGACCAGCTTGGAGCAGTTGGTCGTCCAGGTGAGATCCTCGGAGATGTGGACTCCCAGGAACTTGAAGCTGCTCACACGCTCCACAGCCGTCCCCTTAATGTGGATGGGTGGATGTGGGTCAGCATTCCTCCTGTAGTCCACGATGAGCTCCTTGGTCTTCTCGGTGTTAAGCAGCAGGTTGTTTCTGTCGCACCACTCAGCCAGACGATCCACCTCCTCCCTGTAGGCGGCCTCATCGTTGTCACTGATGAGGCCAATCACCGTGGTGTCATCTGCAAACTTAATGATGGTGTTGGAACCATCAGCAGGTCTGCAGTCGTGGGTGAAGAGGGAGTAGAGGAAAGGGCTCATCACACAGCCTTGTGGTACACCGGTGTTCATTGTGATGGTAGATGAGCAGCGGTTATCCAGCCGGACATGTTGGGGGCGGTTGGTCAGGAAGTCCAGTAACCATTTGCAGATGAGGGAACTGATGCCCAGGTCTGTCAGTTTCCTGATGAGTTGTGAGGGGTGGATTGTATTGAATGCTGAACTGAAGTCTATAAACAGCATTCTGGCGTAGGTGTTGTTGTTGTCCAGGTGTGAGAGGACAGAGTGCATTGCGATGGAGACTGCATCCTCTGTGCTCCTGTTCCGGCGGTATGCGAATTGGTGGGGGTCCAGGGTGGGGGGGAGACAGGATTTGAAGTGTGCTAGGACCAGTCGCTCTAAGCACTTAGTGATGATGGGGGTGAGTGCTACTGGGCGGTAATCATTGAGGCAAGATGGGTTGGAGTTTTTGGGTATCGGGACGATGGAGGTGGATTTGAAGCAGGCCGGTACCACAGCGTGGGCCAAGGACAGATTGAATATGTCTGTGAGCACTCCTGCAAGCTCCCCAGAACACGCTCTGAGAACACGCCCGGGGATGCCATCAGGGCCTGCAGCCTTGTGGACATTGATCCTGCTCAGCACCGCTCCTACATCGGTGGGGGAGAGAGTCATAGGTTGGTGGTCTGGCGTCATGTCTGCTTTGGTTGTGGTTGTGGGGTTCCCTCGCTCAAAACGAGCATAAAAGTTGTTGAGCTCGTTGAGGAAGGAGACATCAGAGGATGCGGGGGAGGGTTTGGTGGTCCTGTAGTCTGTGATGGTCTGGAGTCCTTGCCAGATTGCGTCGGGGGTTGGAGTTGGAGAAGTGTTCTTCTACCTTCTTTTTGTAATGGTGTTTGGCTTTTTTGATGCCCTTCTTTAGATTAGCCCTGGCTGTACTGTAGGCGTGTGCATCTCCTGACCTAAAGGCAGTGTTGCGGGCCTTCAGGAGGAGACGAACATCCCGGTTCATCCAAGGCTTCTGGTTGGGGTACATGGTGATCCGTTTCTGGGTGGTGACACTGTCTGTGGTTTTGGAGATGTAATCCAGTACAGATGAGGCGTACTGGTCCAGGTCTGTGTGGGTGAACATATTCCAGTCTGTGTTTTTAAATCTGTCCTGGAGCACTGCGTCTGTCCCCTCTGGCCACACTTTAATTGTCCTCACAGCAGGTTTCACACGTTGGATGAGTGGTGAATACCGAGGTGTGAGGAACAGGGAGAGATGGTCCGATTGTCCAATGTGGGGGACACACTAACTACACACTAACTACACAAGATTTGCGCTAAACGTCGCAAATCTCTCACATCTCAAAACACCGCCGTCACTCTTAAAACTTCCCCCCGTTTCTTAACAACTAGATGCCACGTTGCCATATCATTTTTTGATTGGTCGACATGGTGCATTTTTGGTCGAATAGGAAAGAGAGAGGGGGGTTTGTTTTTGCTCACAGGCTTTCGAGCATTTTCCTTATAAAACGCAGTTTTTACCGTTTCTTCCCGCAGTAAATATAAACAACGACAGTATTCAGGAAGGAAACCAAACATTGCAGATTTTTTAAATGACAACTCTGGTTTCACGTGGCCGATCAACACAATTTAAAAACTGGTATAAAGTCCACACTTTGTCCATCAGTTGTTCCGTCTGTCCTGCTCACATCTCCAATGGTTGTACACGTTGTCATTAACGTGGCTTCACTCCACATCAGCCGCTTTGCTAAAACACCGGTGTCGGCACATAAGGACGCTGTCAGAGCCTGTCAACCACGTTGATTGGCTGCGTACTGTATATACGAATGTGAATCGCATCATTGGCTGGACTATGGGCTAAGGTGGCATACGGGAGCAGCCAGTCACTGACTGACACTACAAAACAGAATTGTTTTAATTTTAATTTCAATTCAGGTGAGATTTTTTTTTTTGTGTGCGCAACGCAGATTTTCTGTGCGCATAGAGCGTGCCAGCAGTGCGCAATTGCGCACGTGCGCAGCTTAGAGGAAACATTGGTGATGAGGGAGGTGCCTAAAAGTCTTTCTGATGTGATTACACTGTGTGTGAAGGTGGACGAGTGTCTACAGGTGCATCAGGGAGCTGGAAACTACAGGGTGGGCCATTTATATGGATACACCGTAATAACATGGGAATGGTTGGTGATATTAAAGTCCTGTTTGTGGCACATTAGTATATGTGAGGGGGCAAACACCTCAAGATGGGTGGTGACCATGGTGGCCATTTAGAAGTCGGCCATCTTGGATAGAACTTTTGTTTCTTCAATAGGAAGAGGGCCATGTGACATATCAGACTTATTGGTAATGTCACAAGAAAAACAATGGTGTGCTTGGTTTCAACGCAACTTTATTCTTTCATGAGTTATTTACAAGTTTCTCTTTGTTCACAGCCATTGACATGTCGAAGAGGTTAACACGTGAGGACCGGATCGAAATTGTGTTGATATCTGGTGAACGCAGTAACCAGGTCATTGACCATCTTGCTGCAAAAACTCAGGGAACGTGCCAGCTTCAGTGCATAAAGAGGGAAACACATCATCATGTAGCAATTTCAAATATCCAGTGGCCTTGAGGTTTCCATTGATGAAGAATGGACCCACTATCGTTGTACCCCATATACCATCACTTTTGTTGGTCCAACAGTCTTGGAGGGATCCATCCAGTGTGGGTTAGTGTCAGACCAATAGCGGTGGTTTTGTTTGTTAACTTCACCATTCACATAAAAGTTTGCCTCATCACTGAACAAAATCTTCTGCGTGAACTGAGGGTCCTGTTCCAGTTTTTGTTTTGCCCATTCTGCAAATTCTGTGCGCCGATCTGGGTCATCCTCGTTGAGATGCTGCAGTAGCTGGAGTTTGTAAGGGTGCCATTTGTGAGTAGCTAACATCCGCCGGAGGGATGTTTGACTAATCCCACTCTCCAGTGACATGCGGCGAGTGCTACGCTGTGGGCTCTTGCTGAATGAAGCTAGGACAGCCACTGATGTTTCTTCATTAGTGAGTTTTCTTGCGTCCACATTTTGGCAAATCCAACACTGAACCAGTTTCACGAAACTTAGCAAGCAGTTTGCTGACTGTAGCATGGGAGATGGGTGGTCTCGTAGGGTGTCATGCATTGAAATCTGCTGCAATGACCTGGTTACTGCGTTCACCAGATATCAACACAATTTCGATCCTCACGTGTTAACCTCTTCGACGTGTCAATGGCTGTGAACAAAGAGAAACTTGTAAATAACTCATGAAAGAATAAAGTTACGTTGAAACCAAGCACACCATTGTTTTTCTTGTGACATTACCAATAAGTTTGATGTGTCACGTGACTCTCTTCCTATTGAAAAAACAAAAGTTGTATCCAAGATAGCCGACTTCTAAATGGCCGCCATGGTCACCGCCCATCTTGAGGAGTTTGCCCCCTCACATATACTAATGTGCCACAAACAGGACTTCAATATCACCAACCATTCCCATGTTATTACGGTGTATCCATATAAATGGCCCACCCTGTACATTACCCAGAGGCCTCTGGGTTGCACGGAGATGGCGCTGGGGGGAGGCGCGACTGGTAGCGGAGGCAATCAGGTGTCGGACAGTGTGGAAGAGAGCGAACAACCCATCCAACTGGGTTGTTCCAGACTCTCACCCGAGGAGTGGCATCAGTGGTTGTGGGCCGGGGAGTGATTTTACTCCGGCTGCAAGGGCCATGTTGCCACTGTTTGTCCGGCTCTGCCAAAAGACCGCACCCACCAGTAGAAAAGAGAGTACGGGTGAGCGAGGTCTCCTGTTCATGGTCTCCTCCACGTCTCATGATTGCAGCAAAATTAACAGTGAAACTCAAGACTCAATCCCTTAGAGCTCTGATTGACTCTGGGGCTGAACAAAACTTTACTGACGCCTTGCTGGCGCTTAAGTTAAATTTGGGCATGGAACCTCTGTCGCATTCACTTCAGGTTACAGGGAGGAAGGACCCAAAATGCAGGATTCAGTGAGGCGAAGTTGAACTCAAAGTAAACAGCTTTATTTGCAGGTTGCAGATAAACAGCAGACTAACTACACTGGGAAAATATAAACTAACAGGCAGATAAACAGGGACCGAAACACAGAGCATAGATTGAGGGTGAGTAGACATTAACAACGCGACAGGGAACAAAGGAAACACAGGGCTAAAATACAGTAATACAGTAATCAAGGGATGAGAGACAGGAGGGGAACACACCTGGGAGAAATCACAGCTGACGAGACAGGGGAAACATAAACCGAACGCACTGACACCAGACACGAACCTCCAAAGTAAAACAGGAAACAAGAAACAGACAGACACTGAACTTAATCTAGAATAATAATCAATACTATAGAAATACACCAAAATATAAAAAACTGAAAGAGCTGGGTAAAAATGACGTGGCGTGCGCTGCGCTAACCGCTCACTGGAGCCAAGGGCCAAACTTTTGCTGTGCTGGCCGCTGCGCTCTACATTCGCCTGTTCCATGTCAAAACATGTATCTTTCTGACTCTATATCCTGTACCATAGTCTGCGTTGTATTTTAATAAAATGTATTGCTCGTTCATGAAGAAGAAGGCTTTGTAACTATCCCGACTAGTGAGAGTGCGTCCTCCCCCCACAGAGCCTTTGAAAAGTCTCTGGAGGTCCCTGGGTGAAAAACTGAATGTTTTCCTTCATCGTGTGGTTGAACTTTGTTTCTTTTGGTACGTCACAGAGCTTTGCACGGCGTGGCGGGAAGGGGGTTAGGGTTAGGGGTTAGCGGGAAAGTGCATTACGCGTAGGAATAACAGAGGACATGGATCAATATTTGATCAACAAATTGTTCATACTTGGCTACAGGTTTCACTTCAGATTATAGTAGGTGACTTTAACATTCATTTAGATGCTGAAAATAAAGACTTCAACACTGCATTGAGTTCCCGGGTAGAATCAGATGGCAGATCTGCCACAGAAACTGAGCATTTAACAGTTTCTCCTGAAAAGCCTCTCTTCTCTGATTCCTAATAACTTTTGATTTGCAGTGATGGGTGGACTGGAAAGCTCAGGTCTGACTGCCAATACGTCTTGATGAGGTCATCTCACCTGCTGGACCTGCTGGATCTCTTCGGCCCCTCCCCCTCTTGAGTAAGCCCCATTTCCTTAGTGGAGCCTTCTTTACATGTGATTAAGGCCTCAGGTGAGCTGGTAGAGGAACTGGTTTTGGACCTGCCCTCAGACCAGCTGGTGGATTCATGACAGTCACTGAGAAAGGAAGTAAAAGGTCAGCATTCATCCATCATTTTTCCATCCTTCATCTATTCATCGGTCATTCAACCATCCATCAGCAATAATCCAATCTTGTATCATCTGTCATTCATCTATCCATTATTCCTCCCTCTCTCAACCTTTCATCCATTTATCAACATCCATCCGTCATTTGTTCCATTCATCCATACGTCAACCATCAATAATTGATTCATCAATTCAATTTTCAACATAACATACAACATCTGCTGCGACCAGTTGGGGTGAGAGAAGGAAGACAGCATAAAGACAGCTGTGGAAGAGAGACAGAGATTAATAACTAATGATTCAATGTATTAACTACGGAGCCCCGCAGGGGACTGGGAGAAAAAAAATTATGATGAACTTTTGCGAGATCTCTCAAAACAAACTTGGGATCTCGCAAAAGTTGAATTCCAACAATGGCGGCATCTACTTAGTTGTAATATTACTCTTTCTGGGTCACAAAATAAACGTTTAAGATATTTTGAGGCGTGAATGTAGTTGTGTAAACACCCACTGGTGATGGCAGCTATGTTGTAGCCACAGCCACCCTGCGGTGCACTGACAGAGGCGAGGCTGCGGACACTGGCGCCACCGGGCCCTCTGACCACCACCAGTAGGCAAACATGGGGTTAGTATCTTGCCCAAAGATATTTGGCATGCAGCCAGGAGGCAGCCTGGGATCGAACCACCGACCTTCTGATTAGTGGCTGACCTGCTCTGCCACCTGAGCCACCACAGTGTGTGAATGTATGTGTGATTGATTGAATGACTGAATGTAGTGTAAAGCGCTTTGGGGTCCTTAGGGACTGAGTAAGGCGCTATACAAATGCAAGCCATTTTGTGTAAACGTCAGATATCTGCTCTGTTTACAAGACATCACATATTTGCAAAAGTGCTCCGACGTTTTCGGAGATCTGACACCCACCATCTCGAAGCTAACGGGAGGTCGAGACCTACTACAGCCGGGAGGAACACCGCTTTCCCGGCACATCGTGCCTCGACCTCCCG
Organism: Aulonocara stuartgranti; assembly: GCF_965226115.1. Classification (NCBI taxonomy): domain Eukaryota; kingdom Metazoa; phylum Chordata; class Actinopteri; order Cichliformes; family Cichlidae; genus Aulonocara; species Aulonocara stuartgranti. Next base: position 246,755 of record NC_138944.1, on the reverse strand, counting down.
GTTGGCTTCGAGCTGGCGGCCTCCGAAGAATGCGGCTAAAACTTTTGCGAGATCGCAAAAGTTTTGCGAGATCCCGAGTTAGTTTTGAGAGATCTCGCAAAAGTCCGTCTTAATTCTTTTTTTCTCAATTCAATAACTTGAATTTAAGGATTAAAAATACAGTTTTCACGAAACACTGTTAAATGTTTAGTTTCTATGTATTATGTCAGAACAGGAAGTAGAGTGTGATTAAAGTGGTTGATTGGTTCTTTTACATTTTGAGAGAAGCCAATTGAGTCTAATAACAGATTAAATGTCTCTGTCTGGGTCTTTGGTTGATTAACAAGCTGGAGTGGAAGGTTGCTGCCACACCGCCACTCAGCCTGTGCTTTGAGGACTCTGACAGTTAGTATAACACAGGGCTGTTGATTCAGTCATCACACAGTAACCAGGTTTCTGTAAGGCAGAGTAAATCAATTTATTGATTAATAACAAGTATTAGTTCATGTACTAATAGGACTTAGAAGAGAGAGACCTAATGCTTATTAATCTGCATTTCAGTGTTTTATTGGAGTTGTGGACACTATATTGTTCTTTCTAGAACTGAATAGAATAGAATAGAATAGAATAGAATAGCCTTTTGTCAATTTTTAGGTTTAAATTGTTTTTTTTTTTCTTACTTTGTTTTTTTTGGTGGTTTGGGAGCTGACACGGTTTTAAAGGGAATGGAGTTTTGGGGGTGGAGAGTAGCTGCAAAGAGGCGTGTAACACTGCAACTCTGATTCTGATTTATCTTTCAGCCATCCATCTATCGTTTGTCGATCCTTTATTTTATTTATTTATTTTTTAGAAAAAGGGGCAATACATATTAATGAACATTTTAACAAATGTAAATATGCCAGATTATAGCCTTGGGCTAATTTCCATCTGCAGACCCTCTGGCAGGTTGGTGTTAAACACAAGTTAGTAAAAACATACAGGGACACTATTTACAGGTCATGTGACAAGGACAAAAACAGTGATCACATTATACTAGAACAAACAATGACAAGGAGAGTGGACACAGAGGACAGTATAGATAACAATAACAGAAACACATCAATTATATTGCACAAACCCCAGTATTGTACATGCCCTGACCATCGTGATATTGCGTTCACCCATTGCACTAACAGTTGTTTCCCTTTTTGTAATACACTAAATCTTTTTCCCGTCCAATATAAAACATGATTATTAAACATGATTACATGTTTGTGTGTCCCTCAGCCGCCCTTTTAGGTGACTCATAAAGATGGGTAGACTTGTACTTTCCCTCACTGACAGTGGAAGACTATTCCAGAAGCTCACTCCCTGATATGACAGAGCATCTGTGAAAAGGTGCTCCGTCTGAGTGCCAGTTCACAATCACCTCTAACAGTGGCTCGAGTCAGTCGAGACCCGGCAACACTGCTAGACTTTTGTTTAATAAAATCACTGATTGGTCGAGGCGCCAGACCATGTATAACTTTGTATATTAGACAGGCAGATTTAAATAATTTGAAATTAGTAAAATTTAAAAACTTGTATTTTTCTAAAATTTGACAATGGTGATATGAAAAAGGTTTTTTATCTAATATTTTCAATGCTCTTTTGTAGCATACTTCAATTGGCCCAATAGCAGCAGAGCTTGTATAGGACCAACTTGTAATACAGTATTCAATATGAGCCGGTATCATAGAGAGCAGGAATGTAATCGCTGCTGTGTCTGTTAATGATGTGCAGATATGTCTGAAGTTCTGTATATTAACATTTACAGTTTTCACTACTTTTTTAATGTGTTTTTTAAAGGATAATTTAGAGTCTAGTAGCACTCCCAAATACTTAAATTCCTCAACATTAATTAATTCTTGTGCACCCAAGCAGACTTTTACTGCAGCCACGGTTGTTTTAGGTTTACTAAAAAACATTGATACAGTCTTTTTAAAATTAAGGCACAAGCATGAGTCATTCAGCCATTTTTGTAAATCATGTAATTCCAGTGAAAGCTGATGGGCTGCATCATCAGCAGTTTTGGCTTGTGTAAAAATTACCGTATCATCGGCATACATAATCGTGTCCACATTTTTGCACACATTAGGCAAGGCATTTACATAAAGTGAAAATAACAGGGGGCCTAGAATTGAACCCTGGGGGACACCTTGTGTACAGTAAAGATAGGATGACTTGCTATTCTTTATTTGCACGCATTGTTTTCTATCTGATAGATAAGACTGTATCCATTTAACAGTGTGATTACTAAAGTAAAATGTCGACAGTCTAGACAAGAGCTTAAGATGATTCACAGTGTCAAATGCACGCTTGAAATCAAGAAAAACAGCCGCAACATAACTGCTCTTGTCTAAGTAAGATTTCACTCTCAACAAAAACACAGACAACCGTTTCAGTTGAATGAAGAGTGCGAAATCCGAATTGCATAGGGTGCAAACCCGGATTGGAGTCATTAAGATGTTTGATGATAGAGTTAACAACCCACGTTTCTGCTATCTTTGAAAAGATAGGGAGTATGCTAATTAGCAGGGTCTGTTTTATCACCCGATTTATAAATTGGTGTAACTTTTGCCACCTTCCAACTCAGAGGAACGACTGCCTGCGTCATTGATAAATTAATAAGATGGGTCACAGGCACCAAAAAACAAGATTTATAATGCTTCAAGAAATTGGTATCAAATCCAAACTCATCCCTTGCTTTAGAACTTCTTAATTTAGAGATTATATTTTCTACTTCATTTTCTGTAATTTTCTGAATATTGAACTTTGAATCTGGAGAAGAAACATCCTCTTTGGTGTCGGCATTCCCAATATTTTGTTGAGGGTCACAAGAATTAGAAAACAATTGTGCAATTTCATTAATGGTACTTTGGAAAATCATTTAAATTAGTAGCTAGGCTGAGAGGCTCTGATACCAGTTCATTGGCAAATTTAAGTTCAAGGTCTGTATCAGCATTATGCTTACTGTTATCAAGGAGTTTGTTAATATTTTCCCAAATATTTTCTCTGGACCCAGTGGAGGTGGTGAGTGACAGGAGAACGGCGGCTAAGCTGTCATCCCTGTTGGACAACATCTCCCACCCCATGCAGCAGACTGTGACAGCACTGAGCAGCTCCTTCAGTGGGAGACTGCGGCACCCACGGTGTGGGACGGAGAGATTTCGCAGGTCTTTCCTCCCCACTGCTGTCAGACTCCACAATAAAGACTTTAACTGATCAAGCACACACATCCATACATATGCAATAATACTAAGTGCAATAATCCTTTCTGTCATCGTTGTATTTTTACTCAGTTGTATATAGTATTTGTATTTGTATTCTATTTTTATCTTATTGTATATTTATTTTATTTTATTCTACTGTATATAGTATTTTATTTTATTCTATTCTGTACAGTTGTGTACTGTATTTATTCTTATTGTATTCTAATTTTTGCCTCATAACTTTTGCACTGTCCACTTCCTGCTGTGACAAAACAAATTTCCCACGTGTGGGACTAATAAAGGTTATCTTATCTTATCTTATCTTATCTTAAATTAGGTTACAGTTTCCTTTGGCACTATTAATTACAGTCATGAAAAAAATTTGCTTTTGCCATTCTCAAAGTTTGCGTGACTTTATTCCTTGCCGATGTAAAATGTAATCGATCAGTATTTAATCCAGATTGTAACGATTTTTGAAGTAACTGGTCTCTGAGTCTCATAAGCTGTTTACATTCAATATTAATCCAAGGCAAGGAATAAACTCTTTTCTTTAAATGGCTCTCTTTCTGAAACTGTGACAAGACCCCTTTAATAGCAGAGTATAATAGATCACAACATTTATTAGTGTCATCACAGGATAGTATGCTAGTCCAATCAAAATTATTTAGAGCTGCCATTAAATGTTGCTCTTGACTATTAGCCATACAGTCATAAATAAGTTTGTCCATTGATCGACGTATCAACCATTCTTCCTTTTATTATTCATCGAGCCATCATCCATCGTTGGAAGTTTCAGCCATCACCCACTTCAGTGAACAGAAAAAACCCGACTTCAGTGTTTTCCACGCAATCCATGATATGAAAACTGAATGTGGAAGCATTTCCACAAAAGGAATCATAAAAAATCAAGCACAAAGTCAACCAGATCAATGTCTTGTATGGGCTCAGAATGTGGTCATAAATATTTTGTACTTGTAAATCAGTTTCGTATGTGTAAAAAGAATTTGTGTGTGGACTTAGCCAAAAAAAACCCTGCAAGTTAAAAGTACGAATTTTGACCCTATTTTTCTTCCTTTCATCTGATTGGTCAATGTCATGTCAATCACAAATGTAACAATCCAATCAGAGAACAGATGGGTTTGGCTGTCGGAGGGGTGCTTTTTTGAACTCCTTGAAGGGTTTGAAGCTGGAGGACCTCTATATAAATATCCGATAGCAGCTAGGTCCCCTAACTTTCAGCAGCTGTTGAAAGGATAAAGTTGTGCTATATCAGTGGTTAGAAACACCATTATTACTTTAGGATTAGTTTAACACAAAGTCAGGGCTGACCCGGGACCATTGCTGTAAGTCACAGTGCGCAGCATGAAGGTCCTTTCACATCAGAGGCAGCATGTGCTGCTAATGCTAACTAAAAGCCAAGGATCCAGGATTTGTTGCGCTGGCTGCTGAGCTCTGTGTGCAGCAGCTCTACCTGCACTAGATGCACCTGTCGTTTCTATCTCTGACTTTATCTCCTCTACAAGAGTTTCTGTTTTTTTTATTGTTTCTTCAAATGTTCAATAAAAACATGTATGCTAATTCATAACAAAGGAAAGCTTTGTAATGAAGACTGTCATTTCCAAACACTGCCCGCCCCCCGCGGTCCGCAGCGCTGTTGAAAAGGCTGTGGAAGTCCCTGTATTAAACACGTAGACCTGTGACACAAAAATCACCAAACTCGGACGACCTCAGACTGTTTTCCTTCGTGGTGATGAAGGAAAACGCTGGGTTGGCATGTAAATGGTAAATGGCCTGCATTTGTATAGCGCATTACTTGCGCAGGACCCCAAAGCGCTTTACACTACATTCAGTCATTCGCCCATTCACACACACATTCACACACTGGTGATGGCAGCTACATTGTAGCCACAGCTGCCCTGGGGCGCACTGACAGAGGCGAGGCTGCCGGACACTGGCGCCACCGGGCCCTCTGACCACCACCAGTAGGCAAACACGGGGTTAGTATCTTGCCCAAGGATATTTGGCATGCAGCCAGGAGGCAGCCTGGGATCGAACCACCGACCTTCTGATTAGTGGCTGACCTGCTCTGCCACCTTATTCTCTTTAAAGACCTGCAGTTCAAAAAAGCACCCCTCCGACAGCCAAACCCATCTGTTCTCTGATTGGATTGTTACATTTGTGATTGACATGACATTGACCAATCAGATGAAAGGAAGATCGGGTCAAAATTCGTACTTCTTTTTACACATACAAAGCTGATTTACAAGTACAAAATATTTATGACCACATTTTGAGCCCATAGTCTTGCAGTACTCTAGTTATTTTGGATCCCATCGACTCCCAAGAGAAACTCTGATGCAGCTGTTTTGTTTGCCCAGCTGATTGATCCAACGTGAAATTTGACTACATGGAAATGTATTACTGAATAAGAAGGATAAATCCAAGTTTGGTCAAGATAAAGGTGTTGAGGACAACGTTGGACAACACTAACCTTGGCACTCTGCTATGCCCAGAAATAATGGGCTGAACATTTACTCAAATGTTAAATCCGAACACTCCAACTGGCTGACTGCCCTCAGGCTGTGGAGCTCAATGGAAAAATAAATACACAATGTAAAAATCACAGTTAGAGATTACATCATTTGTTTACTTGCAGCTCACCAGGACAGAGAGCAGGTCTCACTCAGGTTGGTCATGTGACCGGCCGAGATTGTCCATTTGCCTCTCTGGATATCGCTCAGGACCAGCGTCGCCCCAGCCCCAGCTGGTTGGGCTGATGATGTGCAGGGGGCGGAGTCAATTCCGCTGTCCATTGAAGGCACCTTAGTGTGAGTGAGATGACAGTCGGAGTATCTGCTCTCGCTGCCGCTGCTGCTGGAAAGCGTGTTGTTGGCATCCATCAGACTGGGCTGAAACCCCCCCCGAGCCTTCGTCACACGATGAGGATGATCGTGATGACAAAGGTGACTGGCCTCTGGAGGAGAAGATGAAGATGTTCCAGGTTGTTGTTAAAGTTCAAAGGGTTAAATGTCAAAGCTCAGAGCTGCAGAGCCAAACCAGGTCACATCCAGGTAAACCCACCTTTAGATCTCCCGATCTTCTCAAGTGAGTCTTCTTCAGAGCTGACTGCCCAATCAGGACGAGCTCTGAAAGCAAGATTGACATCAACAGATAATCCGATTACTTTGTTTAAAAGAAAACGTAGATCGCTAATGGATCAATAATTACCCCCATCGGGCATGGCTCTGTGGAGTCAAAGGTGGTCCGGGGTCAACGGAAGTCGAGTGTTTGCTTGGTGACCTGCAGAAGGACAGAGTGCTGAGGGATTCTGGGTAAAGAAACGGTCTGGATTAATGATCCTAACTGATATCAATCAATAATCATCACATCAGCCCTAAAAACCTTACATGACTGCTTCAACACAGAAACAAGTGAAAGAATATCAGGCCAATAATCCTCTATGATGTAACAACACAAACAAAACTCGACACGAGGAACTGCAAAGACGAGAACAGATTCAATAATATTCTAAATAAACTTCCGACGTGGAGAAAAATGCTCCTGATGGAAGGAAGGAAGGAAGTTTTGCTGGACTTCGGCAACTCTGACTGTCTCTGGTTATTGTGACACAAACTGACCCCCACAGACAGGTACAGGTGTGTTACCTGGATCCCTCATTCAATTGTTTAATTGGTCTCAGTTGCTGTTCCAGTTCACCTGGGATGCTCTGAGTAGGCGGAGCTTCTAACACCTTGTGCCAGGTGGGTGGGGTTACTCTTAATGGGTGGGAAGTGATGTCAGAGTCCAGTTTGTACTCAAACCTCGGGACTTGGTAGATTTCTGAGAAACTCCTGAAGACCGAAGAACAAAGAGAGGAGAGCGAGCGAGTGAGTGAGTGTGTGAGTGATCGTTTACAGAAAAAGTCCAAGTCTGTACTGACTGATGTCACTCCTCGTGCTCCGTCACTTTAAACCAATCACTGCTGATGTAAAACTCAACAAAAATGCCTCCACAGGCTTTCCCTCTGCTATCCTCAGATTTACTGGCTGCTGATTGGTTGGTGTAGTTTATCTGCTCCTTATTTTTACTTATTATAGTCAAACTGTAAGGAGCGTTTATGAGGCGGGTTCCTGTGTTCCCGTTAACAGCGTACTCCACGCGTTATCCTCAGGTTTTCTGCTCTGATAATCTTCACTCTGAGGAAATGACCTCAAAGCTGCAGCTTATTACTAATTCAGGCCATTTTGTATCCCTGAGTGAGTTTACTGACTGTAAATGCACTGAAGGAGGCCGGCTGAGTTCTTTTATTTTGCCTTATATATAATTTGCCTGTTCGGTTTTTCAGAGAAAATAAATTATTCATCTGGTGGATCTTTTTTTCCCACGCACAGCTGATTAACTGATTTCTGGTCTAAAGCCACATCAAACTTGCTGCAGGGATGTCACGATGTGGTCAGCGTGACGTGAGCTTGTCCTCACAACGGTCAAAGCCTCTTTATGCACTGCTAGGTGTCAGTCAGAGCCCAAAGGATCATGCAAACCTGATTCAAGCTCAGATCTCCTGGGATTCTGGACACGTGATGGCGTGGCCCTGGCACTCGGATTATGTTTGACCCTGAAATCTGACTTACAGGTGTGCAGTCAAACTCACACAGTGAGAGGATTACAGCTCATAATCCATCCTCCATCTGTGGCAGAGAACTCAGGAAACATTTAATGATGGCACAGGAAGTCCTGACATCCTGAGATATGAAGATTAAACGAGCCTATTTTTACCGATGTTATCAGCCACAGTGAGCAGCAGCCTACCAGTTGACTTTTACCACATAAGCGAAACAGAACTATAAACAGATTGAAACACTAAAAATCTCTCAAACATTTTCTATTCGGCATTTGCGTTTCATATATTTATATTTTCTTCTAACCATTAAAATAAAGTTCAAATAAACCATCATGTGACCTGCGAGGTGTCCCATCTTCGTGCGGCAGAATAACGACCACGCTCACGGTCATCGATGTCCTCAGCAGCTCAATCATCTGCTTATGTGATAGCTTTACTATGGCGACCGCGCAGATCTCCATTATCCTACAGCCGGGCCGGAGACCCTCCTTCCACGCAAAACTGTTGGTCTCAACATCCGCCACCACTCCTTCAAAGTTCACGTGAAACCCAAACTGACCGTGGCGGTTCCTCCTCAGAATCATGTCCACAGCAGGACCGCCATGAGTCACCAGCTGAGGTCAGAAAACAGATGACATCAGATCATTCTTGTGTATGACACATGCTCAGATTCAGGTTCACAAAGGATTCTGGTCACCTGCAGTCTCTGGGCAATCTCGCGGCTGTCCTCCCAGCCTCTCTCTCGTGTCGACAGCATCACACAGTCTCCGTGTTCGTAGAAAAGTTTAATGCCTTTGTGGCCGGCGTTCCAGCCAATCACGCCTCTGCAGTAACAGTGAAACACTACCTGTCTGCTGGCTTCCTCTACAAGCACCACAAACTCACTGGAGATGGCGAGCTGGCATGGTACATCAAAAGAGCAGCTGAAGTCTTTTGCTGTCACACTCCAGGTGAGAGCCCCAGCAGTGTTCAGGTAAGCATGAGGCCGTGGTGCGCTGCGCTCTTTTTTCTTTACTACCAGAGAGATAAAGCTGAACTTGATGGAAGATGATGAGTCCACTAGCACTGATGTGGAAAAGTTTTCCACCAGCTCCTTCAGGTGCTCCTGTCTGCGTAGTGCTCTTATTGTGACAAAGGTCTCTGACCTGTGCGCAGCATTTTCGGCATTAATGATCTTCGTCAGCAGGAAATTTCTGAATTCAGGTGAGGCTGAAAACATCCAACCTGGTGGGATCAAGGGACCAAAGAACGGGATGTCTCTACGCCTGGACACTGCAATACTAACAGGACACAAATGACACATCAACAGGTCTCAACTGTTCTACCTGCTCACGTTATAATCTCACCTGCTCTAGTTACAATCCTACCTGTAACAGGTGTGCTGGCTGCAGGGACGGTGGACTCGAACGATGATGAAGACATGTTGGGAATGTGAGCAGATGTTCTGCGGACTGAAGGGCGGGGAGTTCGGCTCCTGGAAGATTACTGTGACGAAGTCATTCCCAGTAAGACTCTTATGAAGCAGCTGAAACACACACACACACGATTTACAGCGATTTTATCTTAAGAGCTTGAAAAAAGCCAATTGGACTTCTTTGAGTTTGTGAAGATGTTTCAGATCTCATCCCATCCAATCCGATTTTCAGGGCCGAGTACAATAACCTCAGTTTGATCTGAATGAAGAAGCAGAAAGTTAGCGGCCATCCAGGTCTTTATGTCTTTAAGACATTCCTGCAGTTTAACTCATTGGTGTGTGTTATCTGGCTTCATGGACAGATAGAGCTGGGTGTCATCTGCATAGCAGTGTAAATGTATGCTATGTCTTCTAATGATGCTGCCTAAGGGAAGCATGTATAATGTAAACAGAATTGGTCCTAGCACTGAACCCTGTGCAACTCCATAATTAACCTCAGTGTGTGAAGAGGACTCTCCATTTACATGGCAAATGGTAAATGGCCTGTATTTGTATAGCGCTTTTACTAGTCCGTAAGGACCCCAAAGCACTTTACACTACCTTCAGTCATCCACACACTCACACACATTCACACACTGGTGATGGCAGCTACATTGTAGCCACAGCCACCCTGGAGCGCACTGACAGAGGCGAGGCTGCCGGACACTGGCATCACCGGGTCCTCTGACCATCACCAGTAGGTGAAGTGTCTCGCCCAAGGACACAACGACTGAGACTGTCGGAGTTGGGGCCCAAACCAGCAACCTTCCGATTACAAGACGAACTGCCAACTCTTGAGCCACGATCGCCCCGTGAACAATTTGGAGTCTATTAGATAGATATGATACAAACCACTGCAGCTCGGTGATTTTAATATTCATGTCTGTTGCCCAGGGAAGCCGCTGGCTAAGGACTTTGTGAACCCTTTTAATTTTGTTCAATCTGTTAAGGGTGCCACTCAAGAACGTGGTCACACGTTGAACTTGGCATCATCATATGTATTTGTACATTCCCTGACCATATGCCCATTTTATTTGACATTGTTCCTCTTTTAAAACCAACCTGCCAGAGGGTCTGCAGATGGAAATTAGCCCAAGGCTGCATTGAATCATATCTGTTATTAACCTCTGTCTCTCTTCCACAGCATGTCTTTTATCCTGTCTTCCTTCTCTCACCCCAACCGGTCGCAGCAGATGGCCGCCCCTCCCTGAGCCTGGTTCTGCCGGAGGTTTCTTCCTGTTAAAAGGGAGTTTTTCCTTCCCACTGTCACCAAAGTGCTTGCTCATAGGGGGTCATATGATTGTTGGGTTTTTCTCTGTATCTATGAAGCGCCTTGAGGCGACTTTTGTTGTGATTTGGCGCTATATGAATAAAATTGAATTGAATTGAATTGAAGGCTATAATCTGGCACATTTACATTTGTTAAAATGTTCATTAATATGTATTGCCCCTCTTTCTAAATAAAATAAAATCGTCCTGCTGTTAGACGGCTTGCACCTGGCCGACGCTGTTGTGCCGAACTTAATACCAGTCTCTTGCCACGTCAAGTACCAAGTGAGTTTAAGCATGCAGTTATCCATCCTTTACTTAAGAAACTGGGCTCAGACATTTCAATTACGACAAACTTCAGACCCATCTCAAAGCTTCCTTTTCTGAATAAGATCCTGGAAGCTGAGGAACCATCTAAGTGATTTTCAAATTCCAGAAGCTCTTCAGTCCGACTCTAAGCTGTTTCACAGCATGGAGACACCTCTCATAAAGGTTATGAATAACATTTTGTTAGTGACGGACTGTGGTAAAAATGTATTGGTTGTTTTGTTGAATCTGACTGCTGCATTTGACACAGCGGATCATGACCTGCTGATCTCTCGACTACAGCATTGTGTAGGAATTTCTGGCTTGGCAGCTTCATGGATAAAACCATATCTCTCTGACAGGAACGTTTGTGTTAAGTTGGGTTCGGCCTCATCCTCTGTGGCCCCTCTGCCATGAGGTGTACTGCAAGGATCTATTTTTGGGCCACTACTGTTTTCATTGTATCTCCTGCCACTGGGAGCCACTGGGAAATTGAAAACACAAAATTTAATGACTGACGATTGCCAGCTTTACCTACCTTTCAATCACTGTGATAGCGCCTCGATTGGACTCCTGCTTGATTGTCTTAGCAAAGTTAAATCATGGCTGGCCCTGCAGTTTTTTAATTTTAATGAATGTAAAACATAGGGACTTTTATTCAGTCCCAATCTGGTACACCAGATGTTGACTTTGCTCCTCACCTGAAGAGCTCGGTTACTAATCTTGGGCTGCACTTAGTTTTGATGGCCACATAAATGGCGTAGTAAAATCCTCATTCTGTCACCTCAGACGTCTATTGAAGGTCAAGCCTTTTCTTTCCAGGCGTGACTTGGAAACTGTCATCCATGCTTTTATAACCTTACGCTTAGATAACTGCAACTCCCTTTTAATAGGGGTTGGCCAAAGCACTCTGCCACGGCTGCAAATGCCTGACGTTCATGAAGTCATTACTAGTTAACATTAAAGGGATGGTTGGCTCAGCAGTGCTCTGACTGTTTTTCAGCCTGGCTACAGTGCTGAAGAGAAATCTAGGGTTGTTCTTATTTTCTTCAACCAGTGATGAATAGCATTAGTATAGCATTAGTATAGTATAGCACAGTACAAATGTTTTTAGTTTTTTTTTTAGAGCAACAAACTATTTCTCCAGGCTAAATGATGACCTTCTAAATTAGTTTCCTCTCCATCTTAGCAGTTATCTGTTAATTATACTAGGGGCTGACTGCGTGACAAGTGGCGGCGGCGCAGCAGTCGTGGATGTGAGTCAAGGCTCACAGGCGGCAGGTGGCCGGCGCACAGGCCCCCACCGCATGCTGGCCTCTGGTGGAAGCCAGGCAGGTCCAGCTGCCGTGCAGACCTCAACTCTAACCCTGGGCAGGTCCCTCCCGGAGTGGGTATGCGTGCGGAAGTAGGCTGTGCCCTGGCTGGCCTCTCCCTGGGACCGGTACGGGTGCCAAAGCAGTCCGGTCATCAGTCACTCCCATGCAGTCAAGGGATGTCGGCGGGGTCTTCGCCAAGACCCGATCCGAGCTGCCAAACTCTACCAACTGCATCCGGTGCTTGGACCGATCCTGCAGTTGTTCCTGCTGGCGGTAACACCGCTCCCTCTTTGTAGCTGCGAGTTTGGCCACCATTTGGGCCAGCGCCTCCCTTGGCTGTCCCGGTCATGGTTCTGCCATGCTACGATCCTGGGTTTCGGGATGCACAGCAGACCAGATCACATTCTTTCACTTTTCTTTTATCTCTGCTGTTGTTTTGAACACTCGGTTGCAGCTTTTCAGCTGTCGCCACAGACACCAACAACAACAACAACAACAGGACCCAGTTCATTCTTCTTTTAAGCCAGTAAGGCTTGATTTCTCATGCCGCTCAGGTGTGACTCTGCAGCGGTGCCACAGACAATGCTCCGCCACACCACCCCTAGCCTGGACCCTCTCAGTGAGGTCATTGTCAAGACTGGCTACAGATACTGAATACAGAACGTGGCAAACGTCAGCCACTGTATGCCAGGAGTGAACAAGACATCGATTCACTGATTCAAACCACGAGAATCTACAGCAATAACATCGGAATTTCATTCAGACTGGAGAAATGTAGTTGGACGGTAACGAAAAGAGGGATGCTAGTCAGAACTGAGGGGACTGCACTACCAGAAGCAACAATGCAGACATTGAGGACAGCTACAAGTACCCAGGAATCCTACAGGCAAATGGGAATCATGAAGAAGCTGCTAGGGAAGTCCCAACCATCAAGTACCTGCAGAAAGTAAGGCAAGTCCAGAGGAGTCAGCTGAATGGGAGGAATAAGATCCGGGCAATCAGCACCTACACCCTGCCGATGATCAAGTACCCTGTTGGGATAATAAGCTGGCCAAAGGAGGAGACAGAAGCCACTTGCATCAAGACAAGAAAGCTCCTGACCATGCATGCAGAGTATTACCCCAAATCCAGCACCCCAAGGCTGTACACTAAGCAGAACGGAGGAGGCCGAAGACTAGTGAGTTTCAGAACCACTGTCCAGGATGAGACAACGAACATCCATGAGTACATCAAAAAGTTGGCCACAACTCATTATGTCCTTAGTGAATACCTCAGGCAGCAGAAACCTGAGTAAGACGAGAAGCAAGGAGAGGAACCATCATAGAAGGACAGGCCCCTGCACGGTATCTACCACCGTTAGTGGGCGAGCAGAGGAAGATGGCCATAGTGATGTAGCTGAACCTAGTGATAGCAACATCAAGAAAAAGTAACATGATAAGCAGAAGTACCAAGGGCTGAGAGAGGAGCCCGAGAAGATGCGGAGAGTGAAGGTAACAGTGGTTCCCATGGTAATCATAATACATAACCTCTGAACTGGCCTAGTGGCTCCAGCAAAATGTGGGGTGACATTCAACATCTCTGTCTAGAAGAGGGTGGAACTAGGAACAGCAAAGATACTGTGCAGGAACCTCAGGCTCCCAGGCCTTTGGTAGAGGACCTGAGCTGAAGTGGGCCACCCACAATGTCTTACATCTTTCTCCATCTCTAAACAAAATGATCTTATCTCTCATTTGTTTCCTTTGTAGTACTTCAGTAGTTAGCTGATGTACTGTGACCAGAACATAAAAAAGCACCGTTATGACCTCCTTTAACTAACAGTAGCAATGCATAAATTATATGGTTTTGCCTCTTTATCTTTATCTGATACGTCCTTATGATGGATAAACCAATAGGACTGTATTTTACCTGTAATCGGTCCTACATTTACTTTCAGATCGGTTTGATGTTTAAAGGGTTGCAGTGATGGGAAATAACTTACGATGTGAGTCAGTGTTAAACCTAAAGTAAGGAGCACGCTTGGAAAATGTATAAAGTAGGAAGATGAAATATTTGTGTTGAAATGTGGAGAATAAAAGTAAAAAGCTGTCAGAAAAACAAATACGGATATAAAGTACAGATACTTGAAAACTTTAGTTGTGGTACTTGTGCAGTACACAGCACAAGGTCAAACTAGGAACAGGAGAATCACCTGCTGAGGGCTGCTTGCCGTGGACACGTGGAACATCAGCTTGAATTCTCTGAACGTTGTAAAAACTGACTGCCTCCCTGTTGAGTCTTCTGACAGGAAACAAAAACAAGCAAACAGAAAGTAACAACAATTACCAAACACCATTCTGACATCATTGCAGAACCAGGACAAACAAGGACCCGGTTTTGTTTCAGAAAAAGAAATGGTGCTGGTACCGCTGGTATCTTTCAGTGGACCTCTGTGGCCCAGAAGGTCCAGGAACTGATCTAGAGCGGGACTGCCAGAGTCACTGTTGTCCTCCTCGGTGGACTGACCAGCCCGACAGAATAACACGCCCACTTTGCGCTGGAACTTCAGCTGCAGTAAAACAAAGAAAAGCAGGCAGGGTCAGCGTGGACCATCGGGACTCTGAAGGTGCTGGTTATAAGATCAATTCAGAAGGTTTGGAACTGATGCGTGAATTACGCTCCAGCGGGAAATCTTTTAACCCTACCCGGTAACCTTCTGCATAACCAGACATGAAGCGCCTGAGAAACTTGAACGTGTGTAAAGTTGCGGTGAAGGTCTAAGAGGGGTTAGATTTCCCACACAAGTGAAAATCATTTGTATAATAATTTGTATAATAGTTAGTTGAAACAGGAGTACTTCAGAAATTGGAGAAAATGCTGGTGTCACTGTTTGTACTGGATTTACTGGTTTTATTGTTTATATTGACTTGATGATGCCGTGTCAGGAGACCTTTGGTCATTTCACACAACATCGGAAGGTCAGCTGACTTCTCCCTCTTGCAGTGGACGTTTTAGGGCACCTGGACAAAAAGATGAGCCTATCACAGTGTTTTACCTCGTCTCTTACCTGAGACACCTGAAGGCAGGAGCACCCTCCTGCCGCTCATGTGGATATCTCATATTAATGCGATAGTAAACTTATCATCTTCCTGCTGTGTTCTCAGGCTGATGTCCGTCTGTGTCGTCTCCTGGGATTTCAGTCTGACTGGAGCTTAAAGAGACCTCTCTTCTTCTGCTCAGGCTCCCAGTGGCCACTTAAAAAACTGCTTTGTATCACTTTGCTAAACTTCTGAGAGAGCACAACAAGAAGGTTTTCTTTATTTTGTACTGACCTCTGGGAGGGCCACCAAAAAGTAAGGAAAACGTGACAAAAACTGTAGCTGATTAAAAAGGTACATCTTACTTGTTCCAGCTAATACCATCAAGTCTGAGTTTGTCTCTAAACTGGACAGAATCACAGAAGCTTTATTAGGATCTCTAAAGCTCTAGAAGGATGAGATAATAGTGAATCATTTCTTTCAGACAGAGAACTCGTAGCTGCTGCCTGTGAAAACCTCTCTGAGGATGTGTGTTTGGGTGTTTTTGAAGAATACGCTACTCAGCATTGATCAGCATGGTGGACGTAGCACGAGAAGCTGAATTCTTATGCCAACTGTTTCATTATGTGAAAGCGTCACAGCATCAAAAGCCCGATTTAGCAAAATGGCTATGAAACGGGATTCTAGTTTAACACAGACCATCCTGTCAGAAACATGGGAAGGCCAACCATGGCAGTGGCAGGTATTTCATGGTCAGCTGGTGGGTGGCACACTGGGACTGGCTCACCTCCTGCTGGTCCAGCTGCAGCAGCAGTTCAGGGACTCTGGGTGAATCTGCAGCCAGTCTGAGACTGTGGATGCTAAGTTGAGGAACCACAAACTCGAGAACATCCTTCAGAGGAAGACGTCGACTGGTCCCGTGTTTGGATGAAGATGGGATAGAGTCCTCTGTGATGGATCCTCTCAGGGTAGACAGCTGAAAGAGGGGGCGTGATTGGATCAGACTAAAAGGACAAACAGGGATTAACAGCATCACCAACAGTCACTTTATAAATTAGTAATCGAAAATGATCTCAAACCAGACTGTGATCAGGTCAGGTCAGGTCGCCTAACCAGTCACGTGACCGGTCACATGACTAGTTACCTGACCAGTCCTGAGGATCATCCTGTAGTTGTACTGTGTCTCATCACTCCTCTCCTCCAGTTTCTCTCGCCGGAGGCTCAGAGACACTGGACCAAAGTTCTCATCAATGCCAAAATAATTTTGGTGATCTGACAGAAAAAACACAGAAGGTCACTCACATCAGTGAAAACAGAAACCTGAACGCAGTAACAGTGCTTAAATTAATCAGGGGTGTCGAACTCCAGGCCTCGAAAGCCGGTGTCCTGCAGGTTTTAGAGCTCACCCTGGGTCAACACCTGAATCACATAATTATTTCATTATCAGGCCTCTGGAAAACTTCAAGACATGTTGAGGAGGTCATTTAGTCATTTAAACCAGCTGTGTTGGATCAAGGACACATCTAAACCCTGCAGGACACCGGCCCTCGAGGCCTGGAGTTCGACACCTGTGTGTTAGATCTTCAGATCTTCATATTCAGTTCATTTCTTTTCATTTACAGTCAGAAATATTATTGCACTTCAGGGTTTGTTTTTAGCACACAGTCACATGTTGATCGTGTCGCCTATCCTTATGGCAGAATGTTTCTGTTGGAAGTTATTGAACTGTTTATTTTTTAACTCTATGGATACTGAGATCTATTACAAACTCTTCCTGTTATAAATATCTTTTGTTGGAACTAGATTAAACTGGTGGCACTATTTTAAAAAGCATCCTTGCTTTACTTTTAGCAAGAGCATCCAGCTTCTGCATCGTGGTGAAGTCTGGCCCTCGACTGGACCTTACCTTGGTTGTAGAAGTATTTCAGGTAGTATCTGGCTCCCAGGTCAATGTGTTCAATGTCGTGATTATTCATCAGATGTTGGTCGAACGCCCGAGTTCCTCCACGAAACTCCAACACTGAGATGCTCGCGTTGGTGCGGTGGGTGCTGAGCGGCGGATCGCTGAAGGATGTGTCTGCTGCAGCACCGCAGGTGGAGGTGTTGGCCCGAGTCAGGCCCAGCCTCCTTTCCATCTCCCCTCCAATCTCATTATGAAAGAACGGACAGCTGCTCACCAGAAAGTTGTTTTTGTCACGTTCATCAGGGCTTAAAGCATCAAACACATCACATCCAGAGGTGGAGACGTTCCTTCTGTGCTGGAGGTCTGCTTGGGGGACGAAGCCGCTGCTGAAGTTGAAGAGGACACTCTGACTATCATAATGAGAAAAGCATTTGTAAGAGATTGCGCTGGGTCTTGTGTCCCTGTTTGTCCTCTGATTCCTTAGTCTGCTGAGGATCGATGTCTCCGGCTTTGTTTTCTGAACATGCGACACATAAACCGAAGCGTTCACATAGTTGGGTACATAGATGACATCCCCATGAGCAATGCGAGCGGCAGTCTGCAGACTGGGCGACAGTGCAGCACGAAGCTGTGCAGGTTCTGGGAACGGAGGCGGTGCGCTGGGCACCTGCTGCTTCAGCCTCCAGGAAGGAGTCTCAGTGGATTGTGACAAACTTTGGCGGTCCAGTGTCGAAGTGCTGCAGCACTTTCGCCTCAGACTTGCGTCTGTGTTTGGGTTGATGGCAGCAGGGTCCATGTCTTCAGCTCCGACATCACTGATCGTCACCTCACTGTTGCTTCTCTTCATCCTTGCCAAACTCCTGCTGGTGGAAGGACTCGGGCGAACTGGGAATGTAGTCTCTGACCTGGGCTGGGGGTCCAGGCTCTTGTTGGAATGGGGAGGTTGACTCAGAAAGCTCAAGTTCAGACCCTCCTGAGCATCCCTCCTCTGAGACAAGTCGGACATTCGGGCCCTGACCCCCATCTTTTACAACAGGAGCTCCCTGAACGACCGGAGGTCCCATAGTCCCGATCCTTGGAAAGTCTAAGAAACACTGCTGTTAGTCTAGTCCAGAAGGACCCTGAACCACTGCCAGGACTCAGACCCGAAGTTCATGACTCCTGTGAGATCTAATAGGTCCACAGTCTGATTAGGATCAGAGACAGGAAGTACATCCTGGACTCACCATCCACAGCGATCTGAAACAAGAAAAGGTTGTCATGCACTCCTGTTGAGGTGAATCACCTGTTTACCTGTGCTACAAGTACAGGTGTGAACATGCGCTAGTCAATCCCAGCTGCTCATTCGCCTGTAGGTGTGACGCATCTGTTCGGCTGAAAAACATGAAGCGTCATGCCTGAGAATTTAAAACACAAACGTGGCAGACGGACCAGCTCTGGTATGGGGAAGAGCCACAGGACAAACCTGTGCCCAGACGTGAACTAGATGTTATAACCCAGTTATTACTTTATTAATGCGAGAAGCAACAAAACACACCTGAAGTCCACCACGTTACCATGAGAAGGCAGTGTGTGTGTGTGTGTGTGTGTGTGTGTGTGTGTGTGTGTGTGGTATTTCCAGCAGCTGTCTCCGTCATGTTCAGCAGTAACAGCTGAAGGCTTCAGATATCTGTATGTGGACAAATGTACTCTCAACTGCATACACTGCTCTGTGTGTACTGCATACTGTATACGCTGTACTGTGTTTGGAGCCGGTCTGACGTCAGGTCATAACCTTGAACATTACATTTCTGACATAAAGCTAAAAGCAGACATTGGAAAAATAAACACGGAACAATGCTGCATGCCTGTATGTTTGAGCACATGCAAACAGATGTGGAGTTCTGTGAAACGTCCCAACACTGTGTGATCACATCGGCAGAGTAAACGCTTTGCAGACAGTCATACAAACTGCAGTTTTCACTTTGGTCAGTTTGGGATCAAGTATCCATCTACCCTGGTGTTAGGAAGTTTTACCTGAAGAATAAAACATAACATGAAATATATTAAAAAGTGATCCTGTTTGACTGTAACTGAATTCAGTTCAGCTTTAAGTTTATAAGATAAAGATGAGATAAACCTTTATTAGTCCCACACGTGGGAAATCATGTCATATAGTATCTTATTCTTATTATCATATCCTATTTCATTGCTTTTCTTAATTTTTGCTACTGTAACTTTGCACTGTCCACTTTCTGCTGTGACACAACAATTTTCCCACGTGTGGGACTAATAAAGGTTATCGTATCTTTTCTTAAAATACAAGTTAGAGCAGTAACCCCCCCCCCCCCCCCCCCAAAAAAAAAACCCCTAATAGAATAGAATAAGATAAAATAATATAGTATACACAATAGATATATAGTACAATTGATATGTCACATGACAACAGAAGTCTCAGGGTGCTTTGTATTGAAAGGTTAGATGATCTATTTTGGTGCTTTTAAGTGTTTCTTTAATCTTAGTTTCCTGACTACAAAACCCCTCAGGACGGCACAGCCAGTGCCCTGGTCCCTCCCTGAATCATCATCAGTGCAATCAGGAGGTGAATGCTGTAGTTCCAAAGACACCACCACCCAGCTGAAGTTTCACATTCATTCAGGAAACTCCTTTTATTGACCTGGCTTCATTTGCCTGTAAAAAATAAGACTATGAAACAAAGCAGCCAGCAAGAGTACAGGAGAGACGATCATGTGTTTAAATGCAGGAAAAGTAGTGTACTAATTCCTGAGGCCAAGTGGGATCTTTACAGATGTTTCTGTCTGAGAACATCTGTAAAGGCGGATCTTCGTTCAAGGGAAATGATGTTGAAGAAGCTGCAGTCATAAGGAGCAGCAGACTGTGGTGCATTGTGGAAAACTGTTGTCAACAGTCGGCCATCTGCAGATGACAGAAATGCCGTAGTTGGGTCATGAAAAGTGAGTCTGAGGAGTTTATAACATCGGCGTGATTGCCTCTTCCTGTCTCCTGACCCAGTCATCTCAGCTGATTACTGGATTACATCACTTCCTGTTCATAGGGCAAAGAGGTCTCTGAGGAATCTGCTTCCTGTTGGCGGAGGGTGGAGTGAGGTGGGGAGGGTGGGGGGTGATCTTATCTTCAAATTAAGGACAAAGACACAGATTTCAAGAAGCCTGTCCTGCTCGTCATCAAGTTTGCAACTGTCTGCAACACGCCTGTGACATGTATATGCTTTGTGTGAGGTTTCCAGCACATTGACCAGGACATGTCCTTCAACGCACATATTAAACAAATATGTAAGACTGCGTTCTTCCATTTGCGCAACATCTCTAAAGTTAGAAATATCCTGTCTCAGAGTGACGCTGAAAAACTGAACATAACAGAATTGAATTCTGTTATCTGTTACCACACCCAGAAATGTTGTATCAGAAACTTACTACTTCAACATTATTTATCAGCAATTCTGCTCCAGCATCTTTTTTACAATTTCCAAATAACATAAATGTAGTTTTATTCAAATTTAGTGAAAACTTGTTTCTGTCAAACCTTGTTTTCAGTTTTGTGTTCCAAAAGCTGATGTGAATTATCTCCAGCACAAAAAAATCTTTGAATCATCTGCAAATAAAATAAACTGTAATATATCAGATGTTTTTATATATCATTGATGCACAGGTTAAATAAGCTTTGGACCCAATGCTGACCCCTGTGGAACTCCACAAACAATGTCCAGGCACTCTGATATTCACCAAGCCTCACAAATTGTTGCCTGTCTCTCAAATAACTCCTGACCCACTCCTCTAATGCTGTAGTGCTCCAGTTTATAAGGTAATATTTCATGATTGATTGTGTCAAAAGCTTCTTGTAGGTCAATGAAAACTCAGACTGTGCATTGTCTTTGATCTGTTTTATTAGTGATATGTTCAGTTAGTTCCATTAATGCCATGGATGTTGATCTATTTGGTCTGAAACCATACTGACTTTCCATTATTATTTTATGTTTATCTATTAATTTGTCAAGTCTATTAATAAAACCTTTTCCAGTATTTGTGAGAATTGTGAGAGTAGAGAAACAGGCCTGTAATGTGAATTGGTGTCAATCTCCATTTTTAAACAGTGGTATTACTTTAGCAGTTTTCATTTGTGTTGGGAACGCACCAGTTTGTAGAGGCAAATTGCAAATGTATGTTAAGGGTTTGGAGCATCGATCAAAGTCTGTAGAGTTTTCAGTTTGTGATTTCCCAACAACATGATTTCCTTTTTTTCCACCACCGTTAAAAACACTGACTGAGGATTAGGCCGGGGGAATATGGCCAGAAATATTTATCACAATATATATTTGAAAATGTGCGATAACGATATAACTGACGCGAGACAAAATACTTTACCACTCCACAACTTTATTAGTGCAAAAAACCCATCAATGTATTTTCACTTAAACAAGCAGCTGTTTTTTATGTGCATTAAAGTTATTTAAAATTTTTACCCATATTCTATCGCCATATTTCATTTTCTAACCATTGCCTAACATTACACCGGTGTTACCGTGAACGTTTGATATGGCCCAGCCCTAGTTGAGGATTACGTTCAATGAGCTTAGTTTCTTTCTCTGCACAGTTTCTTGTGTTCTGTCAGCCAAGTCTGGCCCAACACTTACAAAGAATTTGTTGAACTCATTAACCACATCGCTCATCATTATTAGTCAAATATGAAGGATAATGTAACTGCCTAGAACTATTTTAATAACAATATTTCATGTTTTCCAAATCCCTTTACTGTTATTTTTATTCATATTTAATAATTTCTCAATTTTACATGACCTCAAAATACTAGTTAGTTTATTTTTATACCTCTTGTTCTTATTTTCAACTTCTCTACTTCTGTACTTTATAAATCACCTCACTGCTCAGCAGTACTTCGTTACCTCACTGCTCAGCAGTACTTTGTTTCGGAGAGGGAAATTTTACCTTCTCGAGGACCGAGGATCCAGGGCTCTTCCAGTGTTCTGACTCTCGGATCAGACCCGGACGTCGTGTCAGTCGGTTCCGGTTTGTTTCCCGGTCCAGTCACACTGACACGGACGACACGGACCTCTTGTGCGGGTCCTGGTCTTGGTTCGGTCTCGTTAAACTCTCAGCTGTGTCTGGTCGGACGCTTCAGCTCAGCCAGGCTGGCGATGCGTTTAAGTGATGCTCGGATTCTTTACAGCCAGCCCGGCTGATGCCTTCAGAGGACGTTAATAAACGTGGGAATTTTCTTCACTTGTCTGTCTTTCATTGAGCTGAAAATAAATAAAGTGAAATAGCCCACTGTTCGTTCTGCGGGCGGCTTTCAAAGGTTGTAAACCTTTTGGGGATTCCTAACCTGGATGATCGAGCATGCATGAAGACGATTTGATAAAAACGTCACACACTGCAGTTTTAATTTATTTGGATCCACGTTAAATACACAGTTTTTTTCTCATTACAATATTGATATTACAATATCTCTTGACAAATATTAACATGAGATGAACAGAGATGAAGATCAGACTTCATCAATAACTTCACTAACTCAGTGCTTCAATTTAATACTGTCAAATTATTACTGTGCAGTTTATACTGCTTAACTTTTATTATTGTAATATTAGTAGTATTACTTCAATGTCATTTCATTGCTTACCAAACGTGTAACTCAAGTCATTTCTCATAATGTATGTCAGGATGTGAACCCTTTAAACTTTAATTCTAATCAAGTCACCACATTTCTTTCAATAAAACTCTTAAATCTGGAGTTTAGTCAAATAATTTATCTGGAAATCACAGATGGTGACGCTCTGAGGACTCTATGAAGACGATCAATGTGAATATCAAAGATCTTTTAACCTGTTAAACTTTTTTTAATGTCTCTAATGAATACATACAAAGAATATTCATTGTACAGATTCATGTTTAAGAAATAAATACTGAAAGTAATCCTGCAGCACCTCCATCAGGACAAAAGAGAAAATAATTAAGACAAAGTTGAAGAGCTGTGGAGTTTCAGTCTGACTGAAGCTTTTCTGCCACTCAGACCAGAACTGCACAAAAGAGTTCACTGATAGTTTCACAGTTAGTCCAAGAGAAAGACGACATTTCCAGTTAAACCAGTATTCTAATGAGAAAGGAGAGAGCAGCTCCTAACGCCAAACCCAGAGAGAGGAAGAACGCCATGATGGCTCCAGCTGTTTCTGCTTCATGAGGAAGAACGTTCCTGTTAAAAACCAGAATATTGACATATTATATTATATTATATTATATTATATTATATTATATTATATATTGGAGTACTGTAATTAATTATTATCAGGAAGTCCTAAAAACTCCCTGAAAAGCCTTCAGTTAATCCAAAATTGTTAAGGTAAAATATATATTCTTAGTGCCTATTTCCTGTTTCTATTTTTTATGTAGGCTAGTATATTAAAGAGGCCACTTTTCAGTCATAAAATGTGTTAAAGGTCACAAAGTGGGGAGCAAGACTGGAATACTGTGCAAGACAGGAAAATGCTGCAGCAAGAGTCCTGACAGGGACTAGAAAGAGAGCAGATTTCTCCTTCATTGGCTTCCTGTTAAATCCAGAATCCAAAATCCTGCTCCTCACATACAAGGTCTTAAATAATCAGGCCCCATCTTATCTTAATGGTAAATGGACTGATTCTTATATAGCACTTTTCTACTCTCCCATAGTACTCAAAGCACTGTATACAACATACCACATTCACTCAATCACACCCATTCTCACAAGCACTGACTCTAAACTGAGTGCTTTTCTAACGACATTTACACACATTCACACTCCGATGGATGCATCTGAAGGCAACTTGGGGTTAGTATCTTGCCCAAGGACACTTGGCATGCAGACTGGAGGAGCCAGGGATCAAACCACCAACCTCAGTAGGTGACCTGCTCTACCTCCTGAGCCACAGCCACCAAAGTTAATGACCTTGTAGTACCATATCACCCTATTAGAGCACTTCGCTCTCGCTCTGCAGGCCTACTTGTTGTTCCTCGAGTATTTAAATGGGAGGCAGAGCCTTCAGTTTTCAGGCCCCTCTTCTGTGGAACCAGCTTCCAGTTTGGATTCAGGAGACAGACACTATCTCTACTTTTAAGCTTCAAACTTTCCTTTTTGCTAAAGCATATAGTTAGGGCTGGACCAGGTGACCCTGAATCCTCCCTTAGTTATGCTGCAATAGACGTAGGCTGCCGGGGATTCCCATGATGCACTGGGTGTTTCTTCTTCACTCACTATGTGTTAATCGACCTCTCTGCATCCACAGCATGTCTTTTATCCTGTCTTCCTTCTCTCACCCCAACCAATCACAGGAGATGGCCCCGCCCCTCCCTGAGCCTGGTTCTGCCGGAGGTTTCTTCCTGTTAAAAGGGAGTTTTTCCTTCCCACTGTCGCCAAAGTGCTGCTCATAGGGGCTCATATGATTGTTGGGTTTTTCTCTGTATCTTTTATTGTCGGGTCTACCTTACAATGTAAAGCACCTTGAGGTGACTGTGTGATTTGGCGCTGTATAGATAAACTGAATTGAATCCGAGATGTTTCCAAACCAGCTGAGAGGTACTGTCTCTTCAGCGTGTCTGAGGTCTGCCTCGGCGTCTCCTCCCATAGGGACTCCTCAGCTGACTCTCCTTATGGAGGTGCAGCTCTCACCCCATCTCTGAGGCTGAGCCCAGACACCTTCAGAGGAATATCATTTCTATTGCTTGTATTCTCCACGTCACTACTCACGGCACCTCCTCCCTAATCCTGAGTGGACCCACAACGCTTTTCAACTTTTAAGTCTGTATGTTTTACATCGCAGCTAGTTTTAGACAAAGGCCCCGTTTTCAGAAACCATAAAATAATTAGAAAAATTAACATAATTTTACATTTAAAGATTGATTTTAACACTGTTTTTAATTTCAGTGTCTGTTCAATAATGGGAAAAAAAGTAATTTAAATTTAATTTTTAAATACAAGAATACTCTTGTTGTTTGAAATATCAATAAAATTACAAAAACAGTCTGAAATGTATTTTCTTTATGAGCATACAACATCTGTATTGGTAAATGGGCAGAAGGTAATTTCCCAGATGGTGTATCTTTTATAACCCTAACTGGTAAAATTACAGAAAAAAATACAAATAGAAATGAATAATCTATATTATTTTTAAGATTCCCACAAATCTAGGGGCGGGGCTTATCCCAGCTACCACAGGGCAAGAGGCGGGGACTGTGCCAAAGAGACCGTGCTGCTTGAAATATGAAATAAATATTAAATGCCTGTGAAATTTTAGTCTTGCATTACTAAAAATATACTTAGTATTATTTTATGTTATTTTAATTATAACTTAAAAAAGAAGTTTGTTAGACTATAAATGTTGAAATATAACTTAAGTTTACTATAAAAATATCAATAAGCAGTAAAAAGATTAATTAAGGAACCTTTTTGGTTCAGATTTTGGTTTTGAAGAGAAACAAAGGTGCAGGCAGGCACTCTGTACTGCAGTTAACTTTAAAATCAGCTGTTGTTGATTATGGGACATTTTACGAGGATACAGTGTGGAGGGGAAAACTTTTTTTGAATAGCCAGGGAGTAAAATGTACCATTTATAGTCTGTAATGGATGAAGGATGGCAAAGGAACCTTACAAGACCAGCCGGTGTTCAGATTCGGATAATCTCTGTGAACATGTGAACTTTATAAAATTGTTTTAGAAGCTCCAATAATAAATTCTGAGAGAGGACAAAGGAGCATTTACACTCTGCAGCAGGCACATATACACATGTATACGTGTATGAAGTACAGAGTACAACGCTGTTCTGGGAGGTGCTGAATAATAAGTGACTGCTGAGATGAAAACAGTTCTCTGGAAAGCTTTTAATGCTTCTCTCATCATTCTGTTGCCCCTCCATCTTTGTTTCATCTGGCCAAAAATCTGCTTCAAAGCTGTGCGGGCTCTGTTGTAGGTGTAGTCTGACCTTCCTGTTTCTGAACGTATCCAGTAATTTGCACCTTGTTATAAACACTCCATAAATGCATGAACTGTTAATGTATGCTATGCTATGTCTTCTGATCATACTGCCTAAGGGAAGCATGTTTAACCACCGAGGACCTGGCGTCTACATATTTGGAAATCCCATTTTGAGTTGTCTAGATCAAAATACTAGATTTTGCTCTACAAGGGCCTGATATCCTCTGCTCAGAAACTACATCAGGTAAAAAGATAATTCTTTGTTTTTATATTCATCAGGTTGCAATCAGCCCAAATAGCAAAGAGAAATTAAGAATGCATGCCATTAATGAGTTCGGGTCTTAGGAGGATAATGTAAACAGAATTGGTCCTAGCACTGAACCCTGTGGAACTCCATAATTAACCTCAGTGTGTGAAGAGGACTCTCCATTTACATGCACAAACTGGAGTCTATTAGATAGATATGATACAAACCACTGCAGCACAGTACCTGTAATACCTACAGCGTGCTCTAATTGCTCTAATAGGATATTATGGTCATAAAGCACTGGACCACTCTTGCTGCTAGTGGGTGCACAGGAAGCTGTGTTGGACTCAACTGTAATATACTTAATACTTAAAATGAGCTCCACAGAGAAAATCAAGGCTAACATTAACATGATGGGGTGTTTGCTGTGTGCAGGTTTCTTACCTTGGACCATAACACATGCAGAGGCTTGCCAGGTACCCGTTACTGAAGGCAAAGAGGATCATGAAGAGGATAAAGAAGCAGTCGTGATAGAAAACGACTGGCAGGTGGGCACGAGGGTGAACATTGCACAGCATGAAGAGAGGGATGAAGACCAGGCGACACCCGATGGATGCAGGAAGTATCACACTGTCTTTTCCTGGCTGGAAAAAAAAGAATACTATCAGCTCACATGTCTTTCAGTTTAACTGGAATATATAGAGCACCATCTACAACAAAGTGCTTTATGATAAACTGAATACTCTCATTAAAGACTGGTACCAATAATGACATTATTTGAATATAGACTGGAATCATAAAGTAAAAAGGGAAGACTTGAAAATGGTAACACATGACTTTGAGTTTCAACGGGTTAACAAAGGACCAACTATGTAAATATGGGCAGAGACTGTTCTGAGGTCAGGGAAACATGTAACAAGCACAACATGACAGGTGTTTGTTTATTACACTGAGAAATAATGTGGTAACTGATGTTATTAGCAAAGGAAACACTAAAGAAATGTAGCATCATTTAAAGATCTTAATAAGGAATTCCAATGTAACTGATCATCACATGTTATATATGTGAGCAAATCTGATTAAAGAATCAAGTATAGTGGAAACAAGATTTAATAGCTATTTTACTGATTCTGTTAAAGCTTTGACTTTTAACTGTTTTGTCACGGCTGGCGGAGTGAGCCGTGTGGTGTGGAGGAAAGGGAGGACCCAAAATGCAGCAGTGACTGATGATACGAGTGATGTTTATTTACAAAGTGACAATGGCAGAAACAAGCAGTGAGGCATGACAAAACAACTGAAGAAACCTAAACTGGGAGAACTAAATGACAAACCTGAGACCATACAAAAGGGGTGCGGGGCAGAGAGACGCAGAGACAGGAACACCATAGAACGCAGACGAGCCGACAATGAACACAGACCGACACCCACTAAATATACACACACAAGGTAATCAGGTAATCACACACAGGAGGGAAGAACAGCTGAACCTAATACACATGAGGACCGGAGGACACAAGCTGAACACAATGACAACAGACACAGACCTTCAAAATAGAATAGGAAATCCAGAACATGAGCCTTCAAAGTAAAGCAGGAACACACAGACTGAATTACAACACAACACGGGGACATGAACAGAGCACCAAGGACAGACACAGGTAGGGCTGAATACACACACCAAACTACAGGTTCAACCCTAAACCAATACAAAATCAGAATAAACACAAAGCACAAAAATGAACTTCAAGGAAACACAAAACGCTGGGCCAAAATGACCCAGGACCATGACATGTTTAGGCTCAAACTATTCTGTTACTCCTCCTCTTGGCTCTCGGAGGAGTTGGATGCGTCTTCCACCCTCTCCCTCCCTTAGCTTCCCTTCTATGCTTCTATGTCCTTGTCTCGTCTCGTCTGACTTTAAATCTGAGAGAGCATCTCATTCTTGCTCTTGTTCTCTAAACGAATGTTTCCCAGATTTCATCTGGGAAACATTCGTTTAGAGGAGCTCATGGCTCTTAAAAGAGAGATACACCTGGAGACCAGTGATGGACATTAGAATGACTGAAAAATCGATGCAGTTTGTTCTCCCTAGACCACATACTAACATCTCTCATGCGGCTATACCCCCACCCCCGACGGCACCAACTGCTTGAAGGTTGACGCCAAGAGGAACAACAATATTCTTCCAAGAGACACGAGAATGAACAGACTCTCTGCCCTATTCCTCAAGGTCACCTGCGTAGGCTGCGCACTGTTGATCTTTGCCTAACAGGCGAAAGGACACTTTCTCAGGCTGAACTCAGGACACACATCCCGACATGCACACATGCACACTGATACTGATACGCACTCACCACCCTCCCTCCCTTCCCCCCGATCCAACGCCTCCTCCCATACTTACTTCCCACCCGATGGAGACAGCGGCTCTGAGGCGGGATGAGGTTGCAGCGTCCATGACCCACTGTGTACATTGTGTACTATTATTACTGGTATTAAAATGGCAGAATCTCCCAAGTCAGTAAAAGTTAAAAGGTCATTTAAAACCCTAACCCTAAGCATAGGTTCCACCACAGCATGTTTGAAGTCAGCAGGGACACACCCAGACTGAAGACTGCTATTGACAGCAAACACATACCCACAGATGTCAAAAACATCTTTCAGTAAACGAGATGGAACAATATCCAGAGTACATCTGTGGGTTTCAGGTGGTTGACTGCTTCACTCAGTAATGAAAAGGACACAGGTGTCAGGTTTCCTGCGTCATTGACCCAGTGTTCTCAGTTTTGTCATGTTCAGTTTATTTTGCCACATGTTGTTCTCACTTCCTGTTTTTCCTGTCAGCTCGTCTCATGTGTCGTTAGCCAGATTATGTTCAGCTGTGTACCCACCGGTCTCTCATTAGCATCCTCATCAGTCTGTGTATTTAAGTCTTCTGTTTCCACTCGTTCACCGTCGTGTCATTGATGTTGTCGCTGTTAGGTTGTTGTATGTTCAGTTCCTTCAGCCAGCCAGCCAGCCATTTCCTGCTTCAGTTCTGTTCGTTCATTTCGGTCAGCAATAAACACCAGCCTTCACCTACCAGTGAGTCCAGCGTTTGGGTCCTAGTGATGTGCGATACCACTGATTTCCTTTCTGATCCGATTCCAAGTATTCAGGGTGGTATCGACGATACTGATCCGATACCGATACTTTGTACAAAAACTTACTTTATTTATTGTATCTCAAAATATAGCGTCATCATGATTACAGGACATCATATTACTTGTTCTTATCACTTAATAATGCAGAATTCATCATATAGAAATAAAGAATCTGAAGTTGTGCCTATTTGAACATGTTGCCTGCCTGCAGCACTAAAGGATTCAGTGAGAGACGTCTGTCTCGCCCTAGCAGCACCTGTCCCTGTCCTCCTCTTCAGTTCGCCTCAACATAAGCTCGTCATATTCTGTGATCTGATTTACTGTGAGGTGTTTCACGAGGTTAGTGGTGTTGCCACAACACCTCACTGTCTTTCCACATGTATTGCAAACCACATCTCGGCTGTTTGTGGAGGTAAAATACATCTGTACATAACTCCAATTACACTCAGCCATTGTTGTGAGTGCGCACGCCAGGGGCTGGACACAGTTATACAGCTGTATTTTGCACATGACTATGAAAGGCAGAAGAGGAAGTAATTCCTTCCAATGTTGACAATCCGAATGATATAGTTTCTTTCCACTGTGTTCCTGTTAATGATAAACTACAAATTTACCCTAAATTACTAAACTATTTTAAATCAAATCAAATCAAATCAAATCACTTTTATTGTCACATCACATGTGCAGGTACACTGGTACAGCACATGTGAGTGAAATTCTTGTGTGCAAGCTTCACAAGCAACAGAGTTGTGCAAAAATACAATAATGTAAAACAAGAAAAATATTAGAATGGCTAAATCTGAGACTAATAAATATATGTACAATATATAATGGTATATGCATTACTGGATGTGTATACTAAATATGTTTTTCTACATGTGGGTGTGTGTATATACACATATTTTACAAATTAAATAGAGTAAAAATAAAATAAATATATAAAAAATATACAGAGTTGAGACATGTGCAAAACAGTGGCATTACTGTACAGTATGGAGTGCATAATGTTAAAGTTCCAGTAGTGAAGCTGAGGTGTCTATGAAGTGTTCAGCAGTCTGATGGCCTGGTGGAAGAAGCTGTCTCTCAGTCTGCTGGTACGGGACCGGATGCTGCAGAACCTCCTTCCTGATGGAAGCAGTCTGAACAGTTTATGGCTGGGGTGACTGGAGTCCTTGATGATCCTCCCCGCTTTCCTCAGGCAGCGCTTCCTGTAGATGTCTTGGAGGGAGGGAAGCTCACCTCCAATTATCCGTTCAGAGCACCGCACTACTCGCTGGAGAGCTTTGCAGTTGTAGGCGGTGCTGTTGCCGTACCAGGTGGTGATGCATCCAGTGAGGATGCTCTCAATGGCACAGTGATAGAAGGTCCTGAGGATGCGGGGGCTCATGCCGAATCTTTTCAGTCTCCTGAGAAAGAAGAGGCGCTGCTGCGCCTTCTTCACTGTTTTGTTTGTGTGTACTGACCACGTAAGATCCTCAGCCAGATGTACACCAAGGAAGCGGAAGCTGCTCACTCTCTCCACAGCAGCGCCGTTGATGGTGATGGGGGTGTGTACTTCTCTGCACCTCCGGAAGTCCACTATCAACTCCTTTGTCTTTGCGACGTTGAGGGTGAGATGGTTGTCTTGACACCAGTGGGTCAGGGCGCTGACCTCCTCCCTGTAAGCCGTCTCATCACCGTTGGTGATAAGACCCACCACTGTAGTGTCGTCCGCAAACTTCACAATGATGTTGGAGTTGTTAGTGGCTGTGCAGTTGTAGGTGTAGAGGAGAGGGCTCAGTACACACCCCTGTGGAGCACCAGTGTTCAGTGTGATGGGGGATGAGGTGATGCTGCCCAGTCTGACCACTTGGCGTCTGTCAGAGAGGAAGCTAAGGATCCAGTTGCAGAGGGAGCTGCTCAGTCCTAGATCCTGCAGTTTCCTGTCCAGCTTCGAGGGAACGATGGCTTTTCTCTGCACCTGTTTCAGTTCCTCGGGTGGGGAAGTCTTCTGTTTCCACTCGTTCACCGTCGTGTCATTGATGTTGTCGCTGGTAGTTCCTTCAGCCAGCCAGCGAGCCATTTCCTGCTTCAGTTCTGTTCGTTCATTTCGGTCAGCAATAAACACCAGCCTTCACCTGTGAGTCCAGCGTTTGGGTCCTCCTTTCCTCACCCACACTGCAACCACTGACAACAGGCTCAAAGTGGTCACAAGCAACCAAGTTGGCATATAAACAGATGGGTCGGAAGGATAATATGAGACCTGATATCTGTGATCCCGTTAATAAAGAATTTCAATAAGTTTTCACATGTTGCTTTTGATGCTATGTGGGGAGCAGCAGTAGGGGGATTAAGAACTAAGTTAGTGATTAATACGAAGTCTGTGACTGTTATCAGACACGATCTTAGAGAAATATTTCGTTTTTGCTGCACTAATAGCCTTTTGATCATTTAACAATATAAATATTAAAACTAAATTTGCAATAAAATTTGTCTTGCATCTTAATACCAGTATAACGGTCTGTATAATTTTCGAGGTCTACAAATAAAGAACCAGATAATAGATTGCATTTATATAGCACTTTATGAGACCCTTTATGGACGTAGACTGGGTGGAAAGAGAAGGAAGCAATCTGTTAATGTTACGTAGATGGAAGTAGGCAGAACGGGTGAGATTATTGATGTGAGATTTATAGGAAAGTGAACTGTCTAGGATGACACCAAGGCTCTTAACCTGAGGAGAAGGGAAAACTGTGGAGTTATCGACAGTGAGTGAGTCAGAGTCAGTTTTTACAGGCTTACATACACACGCAGTTACTGTCCCTCCATTTAAAAAGGCAGAGGCGTCACGATGTGATTATTTTACGTGTAGTTGTTTTTTATTTCCTGTGTAATAATATTCATTTATTTGTATCCTGCTGTAACTTTACTGTATAAAGAGCTAACATCTCCAAAATGTCAGGAGTAGTTAGTCATTATAAGAAGTGTTTGTGAACTAAAACTCAAGAATGTGGGATCCTGTTTGTCCGTAATTTAAACAGCCCAGCGCTGCTCCAGACACAGGGAAAACCAATCCTGCAGGGAGACCTACCTCGGCACTTGTGCAGGTGAAGCCATAGGGAAGATTTGCTTCACCATATTTTCTAGTCTTTGGCTTAGAATGAAGTTGGTTTGGAAACATATTCAGCGATGCTTCATCTCCTGCTTTGCGTTTGTGTGGGCGCCCCATGCTAGCAGTGTCCAAGTGTTTTCTTTCCCCCCCCTTTTCATACCGCGCCCCCCCCTGCAATGGCTCTGCGCCTCCCCTAGGGGGCGGGCCCCACACTTTGGGAAGGTCTGCTGTAAGGGAAGAAGGTGGGAGGGAGGAATCAGGTCTGCAGGAGAGATATAACTGGGTGTCATCAGCAAAACAGTGAAAGTGAAGATCAAATTTGCAGAAAATGGTACCTAGAGGGAGGATGTATATTTTGAAGAGAAGAGGGCCTAAGACTGAACCTTGGGGTGCACCAGAAGGGACCGGGAAAAGACGAGAGCAGAATGATTTCAGTTGAATAAACTGGGAGCGGTCAAGGAGATATGATTGAAACCAGGCTAGGGGTGTAGCCACAGCTGCCCTGGGGCAGACTGACAGAAGCGAGGCTGCCATCGGACCCTCTGGCCAACAATAGTAGGCAGTAGGGTGAAGTGTTTTGCCCAAGGAAACAATGACCAGGACAGACAGAGCTGGGGATCAAACCGGCAACCCTCCAGTTATAAGATGAGGTTCCCAACCCGCTGAACCACGGTCACCCAGATGAAATCATGGGAGGGAGAAGACTGTCAATGTGAAGCCGGAGGACCTATTGGAGGCTTGCTGTTTATAGCTGAATTGCTTGATGACAGAACTCAAACTCACCCACATCAAGATGGCTGTTAAGCTCCGCCCACCCCAGTCACACAGGTTAAAGAGCAGGAAGCAGCTGACAGGAATGAAGTACTGGTCTGTAAATCAAACAATTATTTGAATGTTTGCGTGTATCAGTAGAACAAGGAAAAGGAAACGGGGGGCAAATTCACGCAGATAAACATGGAACAAAACACCACAGAAGAAGAAAGGTTAACATTAGCCGTCATTTCAACAGAAAACGAGGTATTGACCGACCCCAGGAACCTCCGTCACTGAGCGTGGATTTGGTGTCGGCAGTGACGGCGGGAAATGTGCCAATGGTTACAGTGAAGGTAAAACAGACTGACAGGGCCAAGATCCAGATCTGAGGGCCAAAGGTCAGAGGTCAGACATTCCCTTTAAAGAACAAACTACAGTTAATATTGATTATAGATTGTTTCTTGATCAGTTAAGTAATGTGTAGCTGACCTTCTTAAAGATTTTCAGCATGGAGACGTCCTGAGGCTTTGTCTGATCAGCTACTGCATCTTTACATAAACAACAGAATAAACAACAAAACAACGTAAATGATAGGATAAATAAAACACATGACAACAGAGCGCTGTAACTGTGATGCCAGATTAATGATTTAGCAATCTGCGTCAATCTCAAAGTGAGATTTTTCTGTGTGGTTCTCTTTTCACCTGATGAGTAACCACGGTAACAGAGTAGTGGGTTATGTTCAGAGCCAGTGAAAGCATTTCACAGACTCTTTTATGTTTTTAGTATGATGGAGGTTTTCTATCTGCAGCTTTTTCCAGAAAACAGTGAATGAAGCCCTGCTGGAAAGCTCCAGCAGCTCAGACTGACTGGAGTTCCATGCTCCAGACCTTACTATTTCTTTGACTGGAGAAAGCGGGTGCTCACAGGAATAGTTTTGTGTGAAAGAAGAGTGACATGCAGATTTATTATGTTTTGTATGTTTCAATTTGTTTTACCCCTCTGTGAAGCGCTGTCTTATAGTGGTGGAGGAGTTTGTGTGTCCCAGAGATCCCAGGGGCTATGTTGTTGGGGGGCTTTTGCTCCTTGGTAGGGTCACCCATAGCAAATCGGTCCTGGGTGAGTGACCAGACAAAGAGTGATTCAAAAGACTCTTATGTGTACATGATCAAGGGAACAGTTCTTCCTGCCCGGGATAGAGCTAGAGGGGCCACGCCTGGAGCCAGGCCTGAGGAAGGTGCCGAAGGGAAAGCACTTGGTGGCTGGGATAGCCCATGTAGCACGGCCAGGCACACCTGGGGAAGGGACATGGGGCCACCTGCAGGAGGTGCTGTAGCGGTCTGATGAATTGTGTGCCTGGTGGTGGCCATGGCAGAGACCCTGGTGATCCATGGCTACCGAGCCTGGCAATTGGTACATGGAACATCACCTCTCTGGTGGGGAAGGAACCTGAGCTAGTGTGTGAGATTGAGAGATACCAGCTAGATATAATCGGTCTAACCTCAATGCAATGAGCTGTCAACTGATCAACACCTGGTGGTGAGTTGGATCAGGTGGATGGGGGATAACGCTAGACAAACCCTGCACACCTAAACGTATAGTGATGGTGCACTGGGAATACCTAGCAGAAGCTCTGGTCTGCTAAATCTTCAACTCCCACCTGCTGCAGAGCTTTGACAGCATTCTGAGGGAGACTGGGGACATGAGGTCTGAATGGGCTGTGTTCAGTCTATCTGTGTCCTCCATTGCTGAGGCTGCTGAACTGAGCTGTGGCTGCAAGGTGGTTGGTGTCATTAGCCTGAAGAAGGAGCCCTATCGGGTTGGCCTGGTTAGCCTGTGGCACTCGACTGGTACCAGCAGACCAAGCAGAATGCAGATCAGGCAGTGGCTTAAGCAAAAACCATGGAAAAAGACTTGATTTTTTCCAGTTTGCCAGAAGTGATTCTGGACCAACTCCTCATGCTCTTGGGGATATTTGAGGGTGCATGGGAGTTTGTCTGACCACTTCGTATGTTTTTTGGACATAAGACCTGCATGCATCAGAGTGTTTGGGAGGTGCTTGGGGAGTACGGGGTGTGTAGCCTGTTGTTAAGAGCTATTCAGTACTTATACAACCGTTGGAAGAGCTTGGCAGGCAATAAGTTGGACTCCTTCCCAGTGTGTGTTGGACTCTGCCAGAGCTGGCCTTTGTCACCAATTCAGTTCATTTTTATGGACAGAATTTCTCGGCGTAGTAAAGCAGCAGAAGGCTTCAACTTTGGTGATTTCAGAAACTCACCTCTGCTTTTTGCAGATAACGTGGTTCTGTTTGCTTCATCAGGTGGTGGCCTCTAGCTCGCACTGAAGCAGTTCACAGCTGAATGTGAAGCAACGGGAATGAAAATCAGCACCTCCAAGTGTGAGGCCATGGTGCCTAGTCCAGGTCAGAAAGAAGTTGCTGCCCTCAATGTAGGAGTAAGTATCTTTGAGTTTTGTTCATGAGCGAGATGAAAGGGGAATAGGAGATTGACAGATAGATATGGAGGACTGGACAGATTGTACGATTGGACTGTCTCACCAGGTGGAGGGCCGTTGGCAGACCCAGGACACCCTGGAGAGATTATATCTCTCAGCTGGTCTAGGAACCTCTTGGTGTTCCAAGCTGGAGGAGGTGGCTGGGAAAGGGAGGTCGAGGCTTTTCTGCTTAGACTGCTGTCCTCAGAACCGAGTCATGGAAAAGTGGGAGATAATGGATGGATGGAAGCATGAATGTTCTTATTTCAGTTTATCCCAAAAACTTAAATCTGTTCATCTGGACATAGTGAGAGTAACATTTCGTCACTCATCCAGGTGACTTCTTCAGTCTCAGCTGACTGCAGATTTTCCTAACCTTATAAACAGTACATTTGTATAATGACTGGAACTAGCAGCTGAATGAACAATGTTCAGTTTCAAGTAAATAACCTGTGTGGAAAATATAAAAAGTAGCAAGGAGAGATACAGTGGGGCAAAAAAGTATTTAGTCAGCCACCGATTGTGCAAGTTCCCCCACTTAAAATGATGACAGAGGTCAGTAATTTGCACCAGAGGTACACTTCAACTGTGAGAGACAGAATGTGAAAAAAAAATCCATGAATCCACATGGTAGGATTTGTAAAGAATTTATTCGTAAATCAGGGTGGAAAATAAGTATTTGGTCAATAACAAAAATACAACTCAATACTTTGTAACATAACCTTTGTTGGCAATAACAGAGGTCAAACGTTTACTATAGGTCTTTACCAGGTTTGCACACACAGTAGCTGGTATTTTGGCCCATTCCTCCATGCAGATCTTCTCGAGAGCAGTGATGTTTTGGGGCTGTCGCCGAGCAACACGGACTTTCAACTCCCGCCACAGATTTTCTATGGGGTTGAGGTCTGGAGACTGGCTAGGCCACTCCAGGACTTTCAAATGCTTCTTACGGAGCCACTCCTTTGTTGCCCGGGCGGTGTGTTTTGGATCATTGTCATGTTGGAAGACCCAGCCTCGTTTCATCTTCAAAGTTCTCACTGATGGAAGGAGGTTTTGGCTCAAAATCTCACGATACATGGCCCCATTCATTCTGTCCTTAACACGGATCAGTCGTCCTGTCCCCTTGGCAGAAAAACAGCCCCATAGCATGATGTTTCCACCCCCATGCTTCACAGTAGGTATGGTGTTCTTGGGATGCAACTCAGTATTCTTCTTCCTCCAAACACGACGAGTTGAGTTTATACCAAAAAGTTCTACTTTGGTTTCATCTGACCACATGACATTCTCCCAATCCTCTGCTGTATCATCCATGTGCTCTCTGGCAAACTTCAGACGGGCCTGGACATGCACTGGCTTCAGCAGCGGGACACGTCTGGCACTGCGGGATTTGATTCCCTGCCGTTGTAGTGTGTTACTGATGGTGACCTTTGTTACTTTGGTCCCAGCTCTCTGCAGGTCATTCACCAGGTCCCCCCGTGTGGTTCTGGGATCTTTGCTCACCGTTCTCATGATCATTTTGACCCCACGGGATGAGATCGTGCGTGGAGCCCCAGATCAAGGGAGATTATCAGTGGTCTTGTATGTCTTCCATTTTCTGATGATTGCTCCCACAGTTGATTTTTTCACACCAAGCTGCTTGCCTATTGTAGATTCACTCTTCCCAGTCTGGTGCAGGTCTACAATACTTTTCCTGGTGTCCTTCGAAAGCTCTTTGGTCTTGGCCATGGCGGAGTTTGGAGTCTGACTGTTTGAGGCTGTGGACAGGTGTCTTTTATACAGATGATGAGTTCAAACAGGTGCCATTCATACAGGTAACGAGTGGGGGACAGAAAAGCTTCTTACAGAAGACGTTACAGGTCTGTGAGAGCCAGAGATTTTCCTTGTTTGAGGTGACCAAATACTTATTTTCCACCCTGATTTACCAATAAATTCTTTACAAATCCTACCATGTGGATTCATGGATTTTTTTTTCACATTCTGTCTCTCACAGTTGAAGTGTACCTCTGGTGCAAATTACTGACCTCTGTCATCATTTTAAGTGGGGGAACTTGCACAATCGGTGGCTGACTAAATACTTTTTTGCCCCACTGTATATGTATTAAAGCATAAACTTTTCATGAAGACCTTAAGCCGGTTTGAGGTGATAAGCAAAAGGTTTTTAAAAAATATTTTTTGTACCTCTGTTCATCAGGCTGATCGAATTCTGCTCCAGAGAGATCTGTTTCGTGTTTCTCTCCTGATAAAAGTGGAAAAACTCCTGAAAACACAAACAAAACAAAAGTCTATTAGCACTCACTCATGATGCCTTGAAAGGGGCAAGCTGAGGATGGAACAGAGTCTGTGAGATCTGATTTCTTAAGGATGCACTGAGCTGGCGGCTGTGGGAGGGGCTAGTACTGCAATGATGCATGATGTGTTTGTGTTCCATATTTTGTATCTCAGGTCTTGGAGATGGAATAAAAGGACAACGTACCAGTTTGGGCAGCAGGATGTAGGAGAGAATGGACAAAAAAATAACCACACAGGCTGTGATGAAATACCCAAACGCTGCATCCTGAAGCTCCGAACCGCCTGTACCCGAAAAAGACAGAAAATCAACCTTTTATAATCTCTGTGTACTGACATTCAAGTTCCTGCAAAGTGTCATAAAACTGAATCCAATGAGTTATTGATCAGACTTGCTATGGCGCAGATCATGGCGAAGGCGGCAAAGGTCCCAGCGAGTCCCTGACCACTCATGATGGGAGTTGTGTATGAAGCTGGGAGCAATCCAGCCATCCCGAAAAGGCTCCCCTGTAGCACTGCCCCGAAGGCTGAACAAACAAACAAACAACCAGATTAACAGAATGGCCTGTGGCATGCCCAAAGGCTGAACAGACAGACAGACGAACGAACGAACGAACCAATCCAATCCAATTTTATTTATAAAGCACTTTAAAATATCCAGCACAGGACCAAAATGCTGTACAGAAAGAAAGTTAAAAACAATAGAACAACAGAAAACAGCAAAAATAAATAAATAAAACACATAATACATAAAAATTAAAACAGCCCCATGTTAAAAAACAAAACAAGATAAAACAGCATGGAATCAACTAAAATAAAAAAATAAAATAAAAACCAACATCTCACGTGGTGTCAAAGGTCAGGGTAAAGAGGAGGGTTTCAGGAGTGACTTAAAAACAGGCAGTGAAGAGGCCTGTCTAATCTCTAAAGGAAGCTCGTTCCACAGTTTGGGAGCTGCTACAACAAAAGAGC
This sequence comes from Aulonocara stuartgranti, assembly GCF_965226115.1. Lineage (NCBI taxonomy): Eukaryota > Metazoa > Chordata > Actinopteri > Cichliformes > Cichlidae > Aulonocara > Aulonocara stuartgranti. The sequence goes on along the minus strand of NC_138944.1, from coordinate 207,706 downwards.
TTTAGAAGCAAATAAAAGAATTTTAAAATGAATCCTAAAAGAAATGGGCAGCCAGTGAAGTGAAGCTGAAATAGGGGAAATGTGCTCAAACTTTCGAGTGCCAGTTAAAAGACGAGCTGCGGCATTTTGCACCCTCTGTAGATGAGTAATATATGATGCACTGACCCCTATATAAAGTGCATTACAGTAATGCAGCCGAGTGCTAACAAAGGCGTGGATCACTGTCTCAAAGTGCTGCCGTGAAAGACTTGGCTTTATTTTTTTATACACATTAGGCGTCTCAGTGCGGCTACCAAAGACCATCACCTCAGTCTTTTTATCGTTGAATTTTAAAAAGTTAACAGACATCCAAGCCTTAATGTCATCGAGACACTGAAGTAATGGCTGTGTAAGGTATCTGCCTTTTTTTCTTTAGAGGGACATAGATCTGACAGTCATCAGCATAAAAGTGGAATGCAATGCCGTGCTTTCTCAGTACAGAACCAAGAGGAAGCAGATCTAAAGAAAAGAGGAGGGGGCTAGAACTGAGCCCTGTTGGACACCACACAAAAGAGGGGCGGAGGACGACACATGGTCACAGTTCGCCCCACCAAGTAGGACCTGAACCACTCCAGTGCTGTGCCCCTAATGCCCACCCACTACTCCAAACGAGAGAGTAAAATGGCGTGATCCGCTGTATCAAACACAGCTGTCAAATCCAAAAGCACCAGAACAACACAGTCCCCAGCGCCATTAGCTAAAAATATGTCATTAAAAACTTTGAACAGGGCTGATTCAGTGGTATGAAAGGATTTAAAACCAGATTGGAAAACCTCTAAAACATTTTGCTTTCCCAGTTCATCAATGACCTCACGTTGGTATCGGCTCTAAGGTTTTTTTGTGTGTTTGAGTCCAGTTTAGCTATCGGCCTGTGGCCATTGTAACAGTAAATGCAGTGACCAAACCTGATTCTTATCCTTTGCCTCATAGTGACGACTGTATTGACCAAGTTGGTGCAGCAGAAAATGTGAGAAATTTCGATCTGTTGAAGGGATATTGGCAGGTGCCAATGCTTTCATCACGCCATCTGGTCTTTATTCATATACAGTCATCGGTTTTGGTTTACACAATGCTCCAGCCACATTTCAGCGACTCATGAGTTTGGTTGTTAATGCGCCGAAAGGCTGTGCTGTTTACCTAGATGACGTGGTGGTTGAGCGAGTAGTTGGAGGAAGCATTGGGAATTGGAGACCCTGCAGGCTTAAAACGACCAACAGTTTCCTTTAAAAAGGACAGAGTCACAGGCTCAAACCTGTCAAAGACAGCAGAGCAGGAAGCAGAGACTGAGAGGTCTTTTTTTTTTTGCTGCTTCCGGTGTGATGCCGCCTGTGTTTGGCTCTGCCGCGGCCGGGTGCAGTTTGTCGCGCTCCACTACTTTTATATTATTTTTTTCCACTCTGCTGTTCTCATTTAGTTTTAATGATGTATTGGCTGCCTTGGTGTATGATCATCTGTCTTTGCTATCCATCCAATCCTCTATGATGCCTTACGATGTCTCTTCATCCTCCTTCGGCATTTTCCACCCTCCTCCATCACCATTCGGCGGATCCTCTAGACCACAGAGAAGAAGAGGGAGAAGGGGAGGTATTCAGGTAAAGCTCAGGCTTTACTGGCAGCGGGGTTTGACATCAAAGCCCTCCTCAACAACAAGAAGAGGGCTTTCAGAGGGGGCAATAAAGAGGAGGTGAGGAAGGTCCAGGTGTTACTAAAGGACAAGATCAGAGAGGCTAAGGACAATTACAGGAGGAAGCTGGAGTGGAAACTCCAGCAGAACAGCATGAGAGAGGTGTGGAGGGGCATGAAGACCATCACTGGATTCAGGCCAACCAACAGCAGGGGAGCTGAGGGAGGTGAGAATAGAGCCGACGAGTTGAATCTGTTTTTCAATAGATTCGACACCACAGTGTCTGCTCACACCCCCACAACCTCACCTGCAGTCAGCCTGGAATCCAGAGCCACACCACTGTGCCAGCCTCTCTCTTCACATGTTGCCTCCTGTGAGATTCCTGACACCCCTCCCCCACCCATCACCTTCACTCAATACCAGGTTGAGATGCAAATGAGGAGACTTCACTCAGGCAAGTCTGCTGGACCAGACGGAGTGAGTCCCCTTGTCCTCAAGACCTGTGCCCCCCAGCTGTGTGGAGTCTTTCATAAACTGTTTATGCTGAGTCTGAGTCTGCAGAGGGTCCCGGTGATGTGGAAGACATCATGCCTCGTCCCTGTACCAAAGACGCCACGTCCCAGTGGCCCCCAGGATTACAGGCCTGTGGCACTGACCTCCCACATCATGAAGACCCTGGAAAGGCTCATCCTGGACCAGCTGCGACCCATAGTAAGACCACATCTGGATCCCCTTCAGTTCGCTTATCAGCCTCGTCTCAGAACTGAGGACGCCATCATCTACCTGCTCAATCGTGTCTACACCCATCTGGACCAGCCGGCGAGCACTGTGAGGGTCATGTTTTTTGACTTTTCTAGTGCTTTAAATACCATCAGGCCGACCCTCCTGGGTGATAAGTTAGCAGCGATGCAGGTGGATGCTTCTCTGGTGTCCTGGATTGTTGATTACTTGACAGGAAGACCACAATATGTACGTCTCCCACAGTGTGTGTCTGACAAGGTGATCAGCAACACAGGGGCACCACAGGGGACTGTCCTCTCCCCCTTCCTCTTCACCCTCTACACCACAGACTTCAGCCACTGCACAGAGACCTCCATCTTCAGAAGTTTTCTGATGACTCTGCGGTGGTTGGATGCATCAGCAGGGATGATGAGACAGAGTACCGGGCTGTGGTCGACTCCTTTGTCACGTGGTGTGAGCAGAATCATCTGCAGCTCAACGTGGCAAAGACCAAGGAACTGATCGTGGACTTCAGGAAGACCAGGAAACACTTGACCCCTGTTTCAATCCAGGGGGTCAGTGTTGACATTGTGGAGGACTATAAATACCTTGGAGTACACATTGACAATAAACTGGACTGGGCTAAAAACACCACAGCACTTTACAGGAAGGGCCAGAGTCGTCTCTATTTTTTGAGGCGACTGAGGTCCTTCAACATCTGCCAGAAAATGCTCAGGATCTTCTATGAGTCTGTGGTGGCCAGTGCGATCCTCTATGCTGTTGCATGCTGGGGGAGCAGGCTGAGGGTCGCAGATGCCAACAGACTTAATAAACTGATCCGTAAGGCCAGCAATGTTGTGGGGATGGAGCTGGACTCCCTCAAGGTGGTGTCGGAGAGGCGGATGCTGTCCAAGATAAAGACAATGTTGGATAACACCTCCCACCCACTCCATGACATGCTGGTCAGTCACAGGAGCTCGTTCAGTGAGAGACTGAGATTACCCATGATGCACCACTGAACGACACAGGAAATCTTTCCTGCCTGTGGCTCCCTGTACAACTCCTCCACCTAACACACTGTTTACTGCAACAGCTACACCCTTCTTGCACATGTTCTTTTTCAGCTATTTATTAATAAGTGACTTTTATGTATATATATGGTTGTATATATGGTGCTATTCTTAGTTAGTGTCTTGTCTGTCTCTGTTAATGCTTGTTTGTAATGGAGCACTGTAACGAAAAGTAATTTCCCCCAGGGATCAATAAAGTATTGATTCTGATTCTGATTGGCTGTTAAGCGACGCCGAGTGTGCCTTATCTCCTGTGCTCAGAAAAGCTCCATGGAGGGGGACTTGTTTTCCACGTCCCTGTTTGGATACGCCGGCTCTTTGAGACCGGCCTGCCTGAGGAGGGTTTATCCAGACTCTTCTGCCGGCTAGCTTTTTCTTCCCACGGTGAGCAGATTCTACGAGCGTGATGGTTCAAACCCTGAGTTTCTACATCCTTTAACTCGAGCCTCCGCAAATACGGAGGCTTCTACTTCACTGAATATGGCGGTTTTTAATGCTCAATCTCTGTCAAATAAATGATTCTTGTTGAATGATTTTATATCATCTAAAAAACTGGATTTTTTATTCCTGACTGAGACCGGGCAGCGGGATGTAGACCATTCGTCATTTGTTGAACTCTGCCCGGATGGCTGTACTTTTATTACCCAGCCTCGGGTTTCTGGTCGGGGTGGTGGTCTCGCTGTGGCTTTCCAGGAACGTTTCTCCTCCCGCTCCATGAAAATTGGACAATTTCTTTCATTTGAGCTGCAGCTGCTTAAAATTGGAAACAAGGATCCGTTTTACTGTGCTGTGTTGTATCGTCCACCTGGCTCAAATAGGTTATTTTTGTCGGAGCTCAGTGACTTCTTATCTTATCCTCGAATTTAAAGCTGTCTAGGTTGCTCGTAGTTGGGGACTTTAATACACACATTGATGATGACTCTGACCCTTTCACCAGAGATTTTATGAATGTTATGGACTCATTTTGCTCAGCATGTGTCCGGTCCTACGCACAGCAAAGGTCACACACTGGACCTTGTTTTTACTTTGGGTTTAAATATTGATTTTATTTGCTCTGAGGACATTTTTTATTTCTGATCACGATGTTATTGTTTTTAAACTGTCTCTTAATGAGCTTTTGTCCCCTGTTCAATGGAAGGTTAGCTCTCGTACCTTAGATTCCTCCACAGCGGAGAAATTTGCGGATGCTTTTAACCTACAGCTATCTCCTCATAATGATGTTGACTATTCAACCAATCTTTTGAATAATTATAGCCTTTTTATGTTAGATGAAATTTGTCCAGATAAAATGAGTAGAGTTTCTGCTTGCAAATTTCCTCCTTGGCTAAATGACAGTATTAGTTGTCTAAAACGTGAGGGAGGAAAACTCCCTCACCTAAATGTTCATTTCCTGTACCTAAAGGACCTTTTAAGTTCTTTTAATAATGCTATCAGAGATGCAAGGGCTGCCTATTTCTCACACTTGGTTGCAAAGAGCAGAGGTAATCCTTAGGTGCTATTTAACACCATTAGTGGCATTCTCCAAAAGTTGATTCTGTTCATCTGATGACATGATGTTTCATCATCATCCAGGTGACGTCTTCAGTCTCAGCTGACTGCAGGTTTCAATCTTATAAACAGGACATTTGCATAATGACTGAAACCAGCCCACTGAAGGAACGATGGGCTGGGAGGTCAGTTCCTTAATCTTAATTATGCAATTATCCCAGCCCATTGTTCCTTCAGGAAACGCTACGTCCAGATGAACAGAATCAACTTTTGGGGATTTACTTACCTGGATGATTGAGCATGCATCAAGACATTAGTGGCATTGTTACTCCTGCTCTTTCCGCAGCCCCTATTTCATCTAATGAGGACTGTGACAGTTTTCTTTCTTTTCTTCTTGCAAAGATTAATAACATAAGAATGAATTTTTCTCATTCAGCACCTGTTAATGCTATCTACCGCCTGTCTACCGAGGACAGTGACGTCATCAGCGAGAGACCGGTGACCAGCATCGCGGAGCATGACGTCCGAGCAGCACTGAGGAGAGTGAACACAAGGAAAGCGGCGGGGCCAGACGGCATCACCGGCCGTCTGCTGCGCTGCTGTGCTGACCAGCTAGCAGGTGTGTTCACTTACATCTTCAACGAGTCCCTGGCGAAGTCTGTGGTCCCCACATGCTTCAAAAGATCCATCATCATCCCTGTGCCCAAGAACAGCAAACCCTCATCCCTGAACGATTACCGGCCAGTTGCACTGACCTCGGTAGTAATGAAGGTGTTTGAGAGGCTGCTGAAGAACATCATCTCCTCCTCCATCCCAGACACCACAGATCCGCTGCAGTTCGCCTACAGATCCAACAGATCCACAGAGGATGCCATCGCCCACGTCCTACACACCACTCTCAGCCACGTGGACAAGAAACAGGGTAACTATGTGCGAATGCTGTTTGTTGATTACAGTTCAGCGTTTAACACAATAGTGCCCTGCAGACTGTTCACAAAGCTGAGGGATCTGGGACTTAACAGCCGTCTGTGTGCATGGGTGTTGGACTTCCTCACTGGCAGAACTCAGGTGGTGAGGGTGGGCAGGTGCTTCTCCAACAGCATCACCATCAACACAGGAGCACCTCAGGGATGTGTCCTCTCGCCACTGCTCTACTCCCTCTACACTTCAGACTGTGTGGCCACCCACGGCTCCAACACCATTGTGAAGTTTGCTGACGACACAGTGGTGTTGGGTGCCATCTCCAACAACGATGAGGCGGCCTACATGGATGAAGTGAAGAATCTGGCATCGTGGTGCCAGGACAACCACCTCCAGCTGAACGTCAGCAAGACCAAGGAGCTGGTGGTGGACTTCAGAAGGAGTCAGCACAGAGACTACAAGCCCATCATCATCAATGGAGCTCCAGTGGAGAGGGTGCAGTCCTTCAAGTATCTTGGTGTCCACATCTCCTCAGACCTGACATGGGCTGCCCACATTCAGGTCCAGACCAAAAAGGCTAGGCAGCGCCTGTATCACCTACGACAACTGAGGAAGTTCAGGGTCTCTCCAAAGATCCTCAGGATTTTCTATACAGGCGCTGTGGAGAGCATCCTCACACAGAACATGACATCGTGGTTTGGGAACAGCTGTGTGAAGGACCAAAAAGCTCTCCAGAGAGTGATCCGTACAGCAGAACGCTGCTGCAGGATTGCTCTCCCCCCGCTTCAGGACACCTACACCAGGAGATGCCGGACTAGAGCAGATACTGAAGGACCCGTCCCATCCTGGCAACAAACTGTTCCAACTTCTGCAATCTGGTAGAAGGTTCCGCATCTTCCGGGCAAGGACAGAGAGACTCAAGAGGAGCTTCTATCCCCAAGCCATCCGTGCCCTAAACACACACACCCGCCCTCTCACATCATCTATAATTGACTGAGACAGGACTCTTCCAGACACTAAACCAAGGCACAATGTACATTTCAATTCCTTTAATTTTAAATATGTTTATATTGTCTATCCTGTAAAATAGTCAGATATCTATTCATATTAATGTACAGAATTCACCTGCTTGCTGCTGCTACTACTGCACATTCACCCAGTGCATATACTATATGTATATATATATATATATATATATATATATATATATATAATGTTCTTCCTCTACACCACCCCAATTTCTTTGCACATGTCGAGGAGCGTGTCAGGTTACATTTCACTGTGTGTTATACTTATAACTATGCATGTGACAAATAATAAAGAACCTTGAAGACCTTGAACCTTATGTCTATCTCCACCTCATCACGCCCTGTCATTTAGGATACTTTCTCTCCTGTTTCACTACCTGAGCTGGTAAAACTAGTGAATTCAGCGAAAGCATCCTCTTGTCCACTTGACATTTTACCTGCATCATTATTCAAAAATGTCTTCCTGTCATGGAGCCGGGCCATGTGGGCCCGGTATTCTCAGTTTTTGTATGTTTTGTATTTCATCCCCTAGTCATGCCTTGGTTCCTAGGTTCTTCTGTTAAGATGTTCCTTATTTGGTTACCTCCTGTGTGCCCCTGTGTAACTGTGAGCCCTCGTGTTTTATTCCATGTCTTCCTCAGCCCGTTATGTCTGTGTTTTCCCCGTGCTCTCTCTCCTCCTGTTTGACTCTGCCTGTCTCCCGTCAGTGTTATGTTCACCCCGCCCTGTCTCGTTATGGTTATCTGTGTCAGCTGTGTTCCCCGTGTGTTCCCCGTGTGTTCCCACTTTCCTCGTTAACCCTCTGTGTATTTCTGTCTGCGTCTCCCTCTGTTCGGCGTCGCGTTCTCCCTCATGTTGTGTGGATCTTCCTGTGTCTACCTGCGAGTGTTAGTTTACTTTTCCCCAGTTTAGTTTTGTATTTCCTGTGTTCTGCCGTACCAGCATTAAAGCTGTGTTTCTCGAGTTCATCCCCGTGTCTGTGAGTTTTGCATTTGGGTCCTCCTCCTGCTTGCCACACAGCGATCCATGACACTTCCTGGTTATTGGTCCATCTGTGCTCACTCTAATCAAGTCTTCACTGGCGTCTAGTATAGTTCCGGTTTATTTTAAAAATGCTGCTATTCTCCCACTTTTTGAAAAAACTCAGCTAGACCCCTCTCTTTGGAGGAGCTACAGACCTATCTCTAAATTACCGTTAATTGCTAAGCTTTCAGAAAAGGTTGTGGCTAAGCATCTTATAGCAGCTCTGGACAAACATAACATTTGCGATAAGTTTCAGTCTGGCTTTTGTAGAGCTCACTCCATGGAAACAGCCCTTTTTCAAATTCAAATTCAAATTTTATTTGTCACGTATACAGTCATACACAGTACGATATGCAGTGAAATGCTTACACAACTGCTCGTGACCTAAAGAAAAAAAGGCTATGAACAAGATAAGAAATAAATATGAAAATTAAAAAGGGTAAATTTAACTAGGAAGGAATAAAATAAAATAAAATATAAAAGTTAAAGTTAAAAATGAAATAACTGTACAACACAAATTTGAATGAAGGGTAAATTTAACTGGGAAAGAATAAGATAAAATATATAAATTAAAGTTGAAAATAAAATAACTGTACAACAAAATACACAATCTCGCCCTGAACTGGAGATACATGCATTTATTTCCTCACGCTTGGACTATTGTAACTCTTTGTTTATGTGTCTAAGCAAAGGTTCTCTGGATCGTCTGCAGGTTGTGCAAAACGCTGCAGCGAGGCTGTTGACAAAATCCTCCAAGTATTCTCATGTGACACCGTTGCTATTTCAGCTACACTGGCTTCCTGTGGAATTTAGAGTACATTTTAAGATCCTGGTCTTGACATTTAGAGCCTTGCATGGACTGGCACCAGCCTACATCTCCGATCTGCTACAGCCCGATGTCCCCAGCAGGTCCCGGAGGTCATCTGATCAGGGCTTACTTGCTATAAAACAGACTAAGATGAGAACTAAGGGTGACAGAGCTTTTGCCTCTGTGGCCCCGAGACTGTGGACTCTCTCCCTCATACATTAAGAACTGTGGACTCAATAGTTGTTTTTAAAAAACAACTCAAAACTCACCTTTTTAAAACTGTTTTTGGTTAAATTTCTGCCTGTTTCATATTGTCTGTTTTACCTTTTATAATTTATTATCTTATGTGCAGCACTTTGTGATTCTGTGTAGAAAGGTGCTATATAAATAAAATGTTATTTCTTATTATTTATTTATGAGCACAAGGAGAGATCTGGGCCCTTGTGGACGAGACCTCAATAAAAAAGTGTAAAAAAATTTCACAGCCTTCGGGCGAGGGCTCGATACAGTCAGTATGTGGTGCACTAAGAACAGAGTTAATAGTTTTAAATAAAAAGTGTTTTCTTTTGGCATCTTTTACAGTTTTTTTTTATATTGATGCCAACAGTTCTTTGGCATCTGGAACATCACTTGTAGTTTGTCCTTTTTCCACTCAGCTCGACAGCAGTCGCGTCTGACAGCTCGGATTTAGTTTTAGGTAGTCTGGTTTTTAAATGAGCCACAGTGACCAAAGCAGTCCGACAGGTGGAATAAAACCATGAGCTCAGTTCCTCAGTCTGGCTGCATAAAAAATCCGGGATCTTACAGACCTGGTTAAAAACTGATCTGTAAGATCCCAGAACGAATGAACGAACAGATTAACAGACTGCCCTGTAGTATGGCCCAAAGGCTGAACATACGGACAAACAAACAAAACAAAGAAAAAAAAGACTCACAGTTGATGATGACGATCTTCACCATGGTACTGAGGAAGAAGTGGAAGGGCTCTAGAGGAACTTTCACAAGGACAGCGGTGATGATGAAAACAAGCATGATGACAAAGAGACTGCCCATGACACGCAGACGCTGCGAGATTCTGACAGGAGAAGGAAAAGAGGAAGCTCAAGGACAGGCTTGGAGCTCAAGGTGAGCAGATGCTCTTTAAAGGGATATTGTGCGGTTTTGGCTCAGGCGATAGAGCGGGTCATTTACCAGTCGAATGACCCGATTAGTTATTTGGACCCTGGCTGCTGCAGTCTGCATGCTGAAGTGGCCATAACCCTGATGCATCCATCAGTGTGTGTGTGTGAATTTTAGAAGAGACAATAAAGTATAGAAAATACTGTTTACAGCTCGTATGAATGTGTGTGTAATTGAGTGACTGAGGTTTGTAGTAAAAATATAAGTACTAACACATTCACTAATACATTCGCTGATGTCAGCAGTGTGGCGCTTTACTCACAGTGAGAGCAGGAAGGAGTTGAGACACGTGCAGATGAGCAGTGGTAACATTGCACAGAGCGTCATGACGTTGTTGAATATGGCCTCGAGGACAGTGCGATCATCACTGGATACCTCTGTCTGATTGGCTGAAGAAATTACCACTGAGGTGTCCTTCAGACGGCTGGTGAAGTACTGACAGACAGGCAGACAGAGCATAAAGCTGCAGTGACACTAACTCCACAAATACCTTTAATGACTCAGTTTACCTGCAGCTGGTCATGAAATACCTGCAAAACACCTCTGATAAACACAGTTACTCACTTCATCACAGCTGTTGTTTGTCTACAAACAAACTACTGTTTCAAATATAATGCAATATCTTTCAAAATAAAAATTTATTTTGAGGACAAAATAGTATGTAAGTGAAAACAGGAAGCAATGTCACACCTTGGTAGCAGTCATGAAAAAGTTCCACGGCAGCAACGTTCCCAAACCAAGCATGAAGAAAATCAGCCATACTCCAAAATACCTGCAGAGATTTTTAAAATAAAATGTTATTCTGATGCTTTCACTGTGAAAGAGTCGCAGAATAATGAGAAGTGGTAAAGGATTAAAACCAGGTATAAATATTTAACTAAACTCATCAGATCTGTTTCTGTAAGGTTTTCTGCAGGTGGATCAGCTAAGTGTCAGCTAATACTCAGGTGTGTCTGTTTTAACCCTTATCTTACATCATTTATTTACAGTCTCTGTACAATGGTAGCGCAAAGGGCCTAGCATTGGATTTGGTTGTAGCTCAGGAGGTAGAGCAGGTCATCTACTAATTATAAGGTTGTTGGTTGCTAGCTGCTCCAGTCTGCAGTCTGTATGTGTCTTGGCCAAGACACTGATACACTCATTGGCATGTGCATGTTAGACAGAAAGCATGTAGGTCTAGAAAGAGGTGCTTGTATGAATGAGGTATGTTGTATAAAGTGCTTGAGTAAAACCGGTCCATTCACAAACAGCTGCTGTCTGAACAGACAGAAAAATCAGTCCTGCCTTCGTTGTGCTTGTCACGTTTCAAATCTCAAATCTTTTGGGCTACAGAGCGAAAATTCAAATGCTTCCTGAAACTTAGTTTGCTGCACTGTGATGGGTTTATAGTAAAGAACAGTGTGTGACTGCTGCACAGTGGCTTTGGGTTCATGGTCACAGTTAGCTTACATCAAGTGGAGCAGAGACTCGTTCACTGAACTCCACCTTCATACCAACACCTGAGAGGAACGCCCTCCAAAGAGTAACCTTTGTTTTCTTACTCAGCTAAATACATATTCACTCTTACTTCAGTAAAGAATCAGAGTATCAGAGTAAAGTTGAATCAGTACTTCAGCTATTACTTGGAGTATTTTTCAACAGTAGTATGTGTACGTCTTAAGTAAGGGATGTCTGTTCTTTTGCCACCTCTGGTGGGAGCTTTTGGAGTCTGGCATAGAATAGAATAGAATAGCCTTCATTGTCATTGTACAGAGTACAACGAAATTGGAGTGCAAGTTTCAATAATAAATATAAATGTAAAATATAAAAAGTACAAAAAAACAATCGTAAGTACTCAAACAATAGAATGAACAATATATACAGGATAGCAGCATAATATAATGACAGTATGGTATAGCTAAGCAGGTTCAATTGTTTTTGTGCTTATTTACTACGGTGATAGCTCTGGGAAAGAAGCTATCCCTGAATCTGTTTGTCCTGGTTTTATGTGACCTGTACCGTCGGCCTGACGGTAATAGTTCAAACAGTTGGTTGCTGGGGTGAGAGTGGTCCTTGATGATATTGCCAGCTCTGCTGAGGTACCGAGAGTTTGCAGTGACCTCCAGGCTGGGCAGAGAGCAGCCAGTGATCTTCTGGGCTGTGTTGATGACCCTCTGCAGTACTTTCCTGTCTGCAGCTGAGCACCCTGCATACCATGTTGTTATGCCGTACGTTAGGATGCTCTCTATGGTGGCTCTGTAAAATGTCACCAGCAGCCTCTCCTCCAGGTTGTTCCTCCTGAGCACTCTCAGAAAGTGGAGACGCTGCTGGGCCTTTTTAACCACCGCTGTAGTATTTGCATCCTTGTGGAGACCCGGTGCTGAGTGTGATGGTGCTGGACCGGTGGGGGCCGAGTCTGACAGACTGTGGTCTATTTGTCAGGAAGTCCTTGATCCAGAGGCAGATGGGGGTAGAGAGTCCCAGGTGAGACAGTTTTTGGACCAGGATCTCCGGGATGATATGATTGAATGCTGAGCTGAAGTCCAGAAAGAGCATTCTCACATAGCTTCCTCGGTGCTCCAGGTGACTCAGCGCAGTGTGGAGCGCTATGGTGATAGCGTCCTCGGTGGATCGATTTGTCCTGTAGGCAAATTGGTGGGGGTCCAGAGTGGGAGGCAGACCGGCCCTGATGTGCTGACAGACCAGTCTCTCAAAGCACTTCATCACTACAGGCGTAAGTGCAACAGGCCTGTAGTCATGTGGGCTGACCACAGCTGTCTTCTTGGCGATGGGGATGATGGTGGAGGTTTTGAGGCAGGGCGGGACGGTGTTTGATGACAAGGAAAGGTTGAAGATTTTAGTGAAGACTCCGGTCAGTTCGTCAGCACATGCTCTGAGAACCTTTCCATGTATTCCATCAGGACCTGCCGCCTTCCTGGGATTCACTGACCTTAGAACACAAGAGAGCTAAGAGCCGCTGCACCCGTGCGCGCCGCCATCTTGAAGATTCATTGCCAGTATGCCAGTATGAGCGATTTTGCCCATTTTAGTCTATCTTGTCTGTCCTTGTCTTTAGGGGATGCTGGCCTTGACCGAGTTTCTTTGGCCTTTCCTGGTGTTTTCTGCTAGCACAACCACTCCCTGCAGGAAGGTACTCTTTGAAGTTGCCAAAGCTTCGATGGGTGCCCTTTCTGTTTTCTGTACAGCTGACAGTGAGGATATCCTAACACGTGAGGACCTTTTCACGTGTTAGGATATCTGCTAAATCCTCACCCATGCTGGTGAACCCCTCCCACTCTCTGCATGATGCAGTGTCAGGATGCTCCTTGATCCCAGCTGCCATCTTTACAATGCAGTCTTTTATAGTAATACATTCACACATGTTCCAAACATCCGTCTGTGTGCAACATCCATATTCATATACACTGCTAAATATGTTACTTGTGTGCGCGCGTGTGTGTAGGGTGTGTTATTGATAATCAGTTTATCTCTGTGCTGCAGTCACTGCTTATCGTCACCCTGCAGCCACTTTTCACTCAGTTCACAAACGTCAACAAACCACTTGAAACTTTATGAAAATGTTTAAAGATCAGAAACTAAAAACTAACCCGAACTGACCTGAACTAACAGCAGCTTTATCACATTAAAATCCGTCCCTGTTGATTTATTTGATTACAAGTTTTGGTTTTCTGATACAACAAAACTTTAACATCTGATCATCTGTCACATTTGTTATATTGATTATATATAATAAGTCGTCATCAGCAGTGATGTCTACTTCTAAGAACTTCTGAACATAGTCACTGCTGATTGTTTTGTCTTTTTTATGCATGAATGTGAAAATATTCTCACTTCTTTGTTTTACTCACTTGTCTTTCGGTGAGTTGGCAGCCATTTTTCTCTTAGGAATCAGTCAAGTGAACAAATAAACTCATCAGCTGATGGAGCGATGACTTGAAGGTCTAAGGTGCACCCCGTCGGACGGTCTGGAGGAGGAGCAGGAGGTGGAGCTGTGTGTGACACAGATAAGAGTTCCAGAGTTAGGGTTAAAGAGTATCTGTTAGCTTTACTAAATAGTTTGTTTGAAACATCCCTTTAAATTCCTGAAGCTGTGATGTTGCTGACCCAGAGCCTTTCAAAAGAAAAGAAATTAATCCAAGACTTTCAAACACAGTTTGGTACAAACTGAGAGAATCATCGTGATGCAAAGCAGCAAACTGAATACTGATTGGTTGAAACACTATCAGGAGTCTGAAAACAGATGCACTGTGAACATGTCTTGCTCACGTTCGTGTTATTTCTCACAGCTCGTTTGGTGTCTTTGAATATGTTGAGTCATTAGGGCATTGTTGTTCCTGCTTTGGTTTCGTTGCCTTGTGTTTCGGTGTTTTACTCTTTATTGTTTCTTTATTTGACCTTTGGTGGTATTTCTGTCATCTTCTATGTGTGTATTATCTTTCGGTCACTTCCTTTTTTACTTTGAAAGTTAGTCTTTTTTGTGTCCTGTGTTAGTTTTGCTCCCATCTTTTATCGCTCTGATTCTTCTCACCTATTCTCAAACCACCTTCTGCGTCTTACAGCTTTGGTTGGATTTGTGTATTTTTTTTGGTGTAATATCCAGCCCTTGCTGATTGTGACCTACACTCGTTTTCACACCTTGGCTCGTGTGATTAGGTAGAGGATCAATAGGGGGTCCACGACCCTCTTATGGGGACACTCCCATAACACTTAAATACCTGGGACTCTCCACCAGTTGCTCTTAGAACTGAAGAAGCTTCTCGGATGTGAAACGTCTTCAAGGAAATGTAAAGATAAGATAAGATAAGATAAGATAACCTTTATTAGTCCCACACGTGGGAAATTTGTTTTGTCACAGCAGGAAGTGGACAGTGCAAAAGTTATGAGGCAAAAATTAGAATACAATAAGAATAAATACAGTACACAACTGTACAGAATAGAATAAAATAAAATACTATATACAGTAGAATAAAATAAAATAAATATACAATAAGATAAAAATAGAATACAAATACAAATACTATATACAACTGAGTAAAAATACAACGATGACAGAAAGGATTATTGCACTTAGTATTATTGCATATGTATGGATGTGTGTGCTTGATCAGTTAAAGTCTTTATTATGGAGTCTGACAGCAGTGGGGAGGAAAGACCTGCGAAATCTCTCTGTCCCACACCGTGGGTGCCGCAGTCTCCCACTGAAGGAGCTGCTCAGTGCTGTCACAGTCTGCTGCATGGGGTGGGAGATGTTGTCCATCAGGGATGACAGCTTAGCCGCCGTTCTCCTGTCACTCACCACCTCCACTGGGTCCAGAGGGCATCCTAGAACAGAGCTGGCCCTTCGGATCACCCTGTTCAGTCTCTTCCTGTCCCCAGCAGAGATGCTGCCGCCCCAGCAGACCACGCCATAAAAGATAGCAGTCTGGATGCTTTTCTTTCCGAGCTCCTTAGACTACGACGTACGATGTTGTGGATGAGTTTGGTTCTTGGTGTGATCAGTTATTCTTAAAGATCAACACCTTTGAAACTAAGGACATGGTTATTGACTTCAGGAAGCCATCCCCCATCCTGCACTGAGACTGCTGCCATTGAACTGGTGGATAGTTGTAAGAATTTGGGGGTTGTCCTTGATAAGGCTCTGTTCTTTGAGTCACATTTTGATTCCACAGTGAAAAAAAGTCCAACAAAGCTGTACTTTTTAAGGAGTGTTGAACATTTCATGTGAAATGATGACCCTTTTTTATAAAGTTTTGTTGAATCAGTTTTAATGTTTTGTATCATTGCTTGTAGGGCTGTTTGATATAACGATATATATCGGATGACGATATAAAAACGTCTATCGTTTCATTTTACGCTATCGTTTGTTTTGTGGTGTCGCAAAATAGACTGTTTACAACAATATTTTTTCATGTTCTGATGTCACTATAGTTATTATTCATTTCTTAAAGTTCTCTTTCTCTTATATTTAATATAACCACCACGGACGGACAAGCGCCTGTTTTTATGCGTTGTTGTTAGCAACAATGATGATAAGACCATCGCGTGTCCGCTTGTTTATGTTCCACATAAACCTTTCACAATAAAGCTCAAGATCCCATTGAGACTTTTCAAAATAAACTGAATGAGAAGCAAAAAAAGAGCCGTCAGGTGCTAAAAAATAAACCGTAGACTCAAACGTTAGAACAGGCTTTTCCCCGCAGCACGCCGTGTAATAAATACTCAGAAAGAAAACGGCGCCGTTACAACTTATGTCTAAAAATGCATCGTTTCATGCATCGGTTAAAACACTCGACTCCAGCTACACGACGCCCAGCTGGAAACACTTCACGCAAGTTGAGCTGCCCGAGATTCACAGACTTTACAGAAAAAGTTACATTTGTGTGATTTATATCGTTATCGGGACGATAGACGTCTTATATCGGGATATGAGATTTTGGTCATATCGCACAGCCCTAATTGCTTGGTTACGGTAATTTGTCTTTAACCAATGAGACCAGACTTGCTAACCTGGTTAAAGTTGCTGGTCAGATTTCATGGAGGTCTCAGGTCCAGCTGATGGACTTTTATAACAGGTAGGTGCTGAGGAGGTCATGTTATGTTATTCTAAGGAGCTTGGAAAGAAAAGTGTCTGAGCTTCTTTAGCTTGAAGCTTGAAGACGTGGACATAGATGCTTCTTTCACTCCTCTCCACCATGTGAACATTGGCGTCCTCTCTGTGCGGTCACTGTCCACTTTTTTTTCTTCCTGATCCTGATAGTTAGGGCTGGATCAGGTGACCCTGAATCCTCCCTTGCTTATGCTACAATAAGTGTAGGCTGCTGGGGGATTCCCATGATGTATTGGCTGTTTCCTCTTCATTCACTATGTGTTAATAGACCTCTCTGCATTCAATAGTTAGTTATTATTAATCTTAGAAATATGGTATCTAAGCAGATTCTTACTCTGGATGGCATTACCTTGGCCTCCAGTAATGCTGTGAGGAACCTTGGAGTCATTTTTGACCAGGACATGTCCTTCAACGCACATATTAAACAAATATGTAAGACTGCGTTCTTCCATTTGTGCAACATCTCTAAAGTTAGAAATATCCTGTCTCAGAGTGACGCTGAAAAACTAGTTCATGCATTTATTACTTCCAGGCTGGACGACTGTAATTCATTATTATCAGGAAGTCCTAAAAACTCCCTGAAAAGCCTTCAGCTGATCCAAAATGCTGCAGCAAGAGTCCTGACAGGGACTAGAAAGAGAGAGCTGTCTCGGTCGTTGTGTCCTTGGGCAAGACACTTCACCCGTTGCCTGCTGGTGGTGGTCAGAGGGCCCGGTGGCGCCAGTGTCTTGCCTCTGTCAGTGCGCCCCAGGGTGGCTACAATGTAGCTTGCCATCACCAGTGTGTTAATGTGTGTGCATGGGTGGATGACTGGATAAGTAAAGCGCTATACAAATACAGGCCATTCTCCTGTTTTGGCTTCTCTTCATTGGCTCCCTGTTCAGAAATCCAGATTTCAAAATCCTGCTCCTCACATACAAGGTCTTAAATAATCAGGCCCCATCTTATCTTAATGACCTTGTAGTACCATATCACCCTATTAGAGCACTTCGCTCTCACTCTGCAGGCCTACTTGTTGTTCCTAGAGTATTTAAAAGTAGAATGGGAGGCAGAGCCTTCAGTTTTCAGGCCCCTCTTCTGTGGAACCAGCTTCCAGTTTGGATTCAGGAGACAGACACTATCTCTACTGTCAAGATTCAAACTTTCCTTTTTGCTAAAGCATATAGTTAGGGCTGGACCAGGGGACCCTGAATCCTCCCTTAGTTATGCTGCAGTAGGTGTAGGCTGCTGGGGGATGTAATCGATTACAACCTGACTCGCTGCAGCTGCTTTTTAAGTCACTTTAAATTCATTTAGAGCGTTAAAGTCATCTCAGCCTCAACCTCACTCTGAGCTGATAATCAGTCACTGATGGAATTACTGTCAGTTCAATTCAACTCAGCCCACCGAACAGGCTAAATTCACAGAGCATGCTACCATGGTAACCATCCCAGAGTTGACGTCAACTCTGTTTGCAGAGGATAAAAAGATCACTTTTATCTCAGGATTCACAAAGTCAGAGTTTTAGCTGAACTTGTCAGTAAAAACATGGTGACGCCAAAACAAAAATATCAGTAGAAACATGAGGCAGAATAATAAGGAAATCCCAACAGAGATCCAGGACGTTGGTGCTTTAAACAGCAGAAAAGAAGACAAACTCAGATATAAATGCAGGCTGTGCTGCATCACAGGTTTTCTGCTCCTTCCATAAAAGTGAGATTTCTCCCGCTGTGGACTGGAGCCCTGCCAGCTACACCTCACTACTGGAAGACCAAAGGTTCAGGCTTTTCCTTTAATTTGGCACCAGCCAGTACATTAATGAAAAAAGATGAAGTTCAGAAAAATCAGCAGAAAGTCTAAATGACGCATTTCTCTGACAGGAAACAAACCAGCTGAAGGGCTTTACCTCGAGTGTAGCCAGATATTCTTTCACTGATTCCTGGATGTATTGATAACGTTCAGCCGCTTTTTCTTCCTGCTGTGTGAACCAGTAAAACCAACCTTTTATCTCACTTTGCTCGGTTTTGGTCTGTTTTTCTCATCTGTAGCTTTGGTTGCCAGTCTGTTGTGAAATCTTTCTTCCTCTTTTTTGTCACGTTTTTTCAAATCCTCTTTTCTATCTCTTCTCCTTTGTTCATTTGTCTCTCCTTTTTCTGCACCTTCAGCAGAATCACTTCTTCAGAGCCCATTGACCTTTAACCTCTGATATCAGTCAGTGCAATGGACTTTGTTTCTGTGCAAATAATGGAAACATGATAACGGAGCAGAACAACAGCACAGATAACGAGGAAATATCTGAGTCATTACTGATGTTGAATTTTCTTTTCTTCCCTGAACCAAGAAGCAAGTTCAGCATAGCTGAGATTTCTTTCCCTAACTGGCTTCTGTAACACCATCAGACGGGGGTTGTCATAAATCAACCCAGAATTTATTTAATCCAACTGTGAGCGTGTTCGCGTAAACGAGGACAAGTCTACAACATGTGACTTATCACAAACGTGGTCGGGATAGTCAAGCCACGGATTTCACAAAGCAAGATGAAACTGTGACATCGGAAAAATCTGAAGATCTTAATCATGGAGTTCAGAGCAGAACTGCAGATTATTGTTTGATTTTTCATTTCAATTCGTAGTAAACAGAAGAATATTTTTAATCACATTATTAATAATAAATGTAAACACCAACACCAGATGAATTAAATATCTCATCCTGTCGAATAAAATGCAGGTTCAAACTGTTTTGTTTTTATTTATTCCAGACTTCAGGTGATAATGAAACTTTACTCGATCAATAATTAAGAGGGTCACTCATTAATGACAGGATGAAGCTCCACCCTAAACACAAATGACCCACTGACATTTTTTAGCACATCATGCAGAACACAAATAATTAATCATTACACCAAGATCAAAACATCTGGGTCAATTAAAAAAACAAAACAAAACACAGAAAACATCCAGGAAAGAACGAAAGAAAACATGGCCGACAAGCTGAAGACACAACGTCCTGTTTCAGGACTGCAAACATCACAGATCCTAAAATGAACAAGATAAACCGCTAAATAAATGAGAGACAAAAAAACGATACGTTTGAGATTTGTTTCAAAGTTAAATTTCACTCTCATTGTAATTAAAAATGGGACAGCGCCGTTTTGAATTAGTGAAAGAAAACTTTTGGCATCATTTCATGTGGTCAGCTGTTTGTCTGTCACGTGTATAAACATCCAGATGACCTACCAGAGTCAGATGACTGATGATGTCATGAAATAAGGAGCCTTCACTGGTCAGAGATGAAGAAATATCTGGAGCAATCAGGGTCATATCGTCCACACTGCAGAAAAAACGTCTTTAGAATCCAGAAAGGAATTTAAATAAAGAACAAATGAAGTTCCTTAGATACCACGTAAGAGTTTTTGAGATATTTGATACGATTTAGTTTCATCGCTTTATTCAGTCATCAAATGACCTTTGAAAAACCATTCAGTTCACAGAAAAAAGACCACAAGGCTGAGATGGAAAATTTAATTAAAAAGGAAGTGAGATCATTTAAAAAAGGTGTTATTACTGGTTCAGCTTCAGCTCCACCCACGCCGTCGCCTGGTCCAGCTTCAGCTCCGCCCTCGCATGGTCCAGCTCTGGCTTCAGCCGCCTCATCCTCGTCTGGTCCAGCCACAGTGGCTTCTTCCACGCCAGGTCCGGCTTCAGCATCCAGTCCTGCCTCGTCTGGTCCTGCCTTGTCTGGTCCTGTGGTTGCCACACCGTCATCAGTTCCAGCTCGTCCTGTTCCACCTCGTCTCTGCCGGCCGCTTTCCTGGCTGCTGGTCGGGCGTCATCGCCGTCGTGGGCGGCCCCCAGACCCCATCCATCCATCCATTCGCTTCCGCTTATCCTTTTCAGGGTCGCGGGGGGCGCTGGAGCCTATCCCAGCTGTCATAGGGCGAAAGGCGGGGTACACCCTGGACAGGTCGCCAGTCTGTCACAGGGTTAACACATAGGGAAAGACAACCATTCACACTCACATTTACACCTAGTGGCAATTTGGATTATCCAATTAACCTATCCCCACAAGCTGCATGTCTTTGGACGGTGGGAGGAAGCCGGAGTACCCGGAGAGAACCCACGCAAACACAGGGAGAACATGCAAACTCCACACAGGAAGACCCCGGCCTGATGGTGGAATTGAACTCAGGACCTTCTTGCTGTGCGGCAACAGTGCTAACCACCGTGCCACCATGTTTCTGTTCATTCAAATTCAAAGAGCATCATAACTCTGTCAGACGCTGTGTGATGTCTTACTTGTCTTTCTTGTCCTCAGAGGTAGCACCTGGAGTGGAGATCTTGTCTCCCTCACTCCCGCCTTCCTGGACCTGGGCTGCCTGCTGCTAACACGACGTGGCCTGCCGGCCCACCACTCACTTGCCTGCCTCCCCACGCTTCGACCGCTTCCGGGCTTCCGCCCCACCTGTCACCTCCACCTGAAACCAATGCCCCGGCCCCTGCCTAGTCCTGTTTCTACCTCCCCGCTGCCTCTGCTGTTCAGCCGTCTCCTAGAGGTGTCTAGGTCGCCCTCTTTATCGTACATAATCCTACGCGCCACGAGTGTGGTGGCGCCGCTTTGCTTTTGCTTTTGTTTGCCTGTGGGCGGAAATAAATCATTTGTTCCCTACCGTCTCGCTTCCGGGTTGGTTTCTGCACCTGTGTCCATCTTTGTTCCCTCGTGCCGCTGGGCCGTGACACAATGTCCAGAATGTCCAGTGTGTGTAAGAACTGTATGTGTGGGTCAGTACTGTGTGGTGGTGTGATTGAGAGACCGTATCGCCTGCGGGAAGAAGCTCCTCCTCAGTCTCTCTGTGTTGGTCTTCAGGGAGCGGAATCGCTTTCCTGACCTCAGCAGAGAGAACAGTCTGTTGTTGGGATGGCTGAGGTCCTTCACGATCTTCCTGGCCTTGGTCCAGCACCGCCTGCTGTAGATTGAGTGCAGGTCAGGGAGCTCGGAGCGGATGGTGCGCTCAGCTGACCGCACAACCCTCTGTAGAGCTCGTCTGTCCTGCATGGTGCTGTTCCCGAACCAGGTTAAGATGTTTCCCGTCAGGATGCTCTCTATGGTGCACGAGTAAAAGTTCCTGAGCACCTTGGAGGGCAGTTGGAAGTCTCTCAAGCGTCTGAGGTGGTAGAGACGCTGACGGGCCTTTTTCACCACGGTGTTGATGTGACAGGACCATGACAGGTCCTGCGTGATGTGAACTCCGAGGTATTTGAAGCTGTCCACTTTCTCCACTGGGCACTCGTTGATGACGGGGGTCTGGTAGTTCCTCTCCTGCTTAGTGCTGAAGTCCACTATCAGCTCCTTTGTCTTACTGACGTTTAGAAGGAGGTTGTTCCTCTGGCACCAGTTCTCCAGATTCCTAATCTCCTTCAGGTAGGCCGTCTCGTTGTTATCAGAGATCAGGCCCACCACGACGGTGTCGTCAGCAAACTTGATGATGGTGGTGGAGCTGGTAGTGGCCACACAGTCATATGTGTACAAAGAGTACAGCAGGGGGCTCAGAACACACCCCTGGGGGGCTCCAGTGCTGAGAGTGGTGGAGGCTGAGACATGTCTGAGACTCATGTGACCGTGTCCGCTTGTGGTGGAATATAAACGGCACTTATAATGACCGATGTAAATTCCCGAGGTAGATAAAAAGGACGACATGTAACGGAGGCGGAAGGCTGGTTTTACTTCCACAGTGGGTTTTGTGCGAAGGAAGAAAATCTTCCTCCAACCGGATTGAGCAGTGGAGCCGCCAAGGGAAAGCACACGATTGAAAAAACTGTATAATTAAAATATAATTTATTATATTTAAATAGTTAAAAATGTAAAATGAATTAAAACAACCCTGGCCAAGGGGTAACACAATAAAAATCAATAAAACACAACATTAAAAGTCCAGTGGCATCCGCCACGGTATAAAAGTCACAAAGAACTAAGAAATCCAGCGAAATGGTGTAAAAGGGAAACCCAGCGGAGTCCTCGCCTTCCTCCCCGCATTCCGCGTCCCGGTATGCCCGGGTGGGCAGAGCTCTCAACTCCGCCCGCCGCTTCTTTAAAACTGCAAATCGGCACAGCCGTCTCGTGCCTTCCGCTGGTGCTGTCTCCGCTCTCCCCGCTGGTGTTGTCAATCCCCGCTGGCGATCTGTGCGCTGGTCCTCTGTGCACTGGTGCCCTTCGCGCTGGTGCTCTCTGCAGTCTCATCCGTCTCGAGCCTCCAGCCTGAAGCCGAGGCGCTCAGCCTCTAGCCTTCGAGCGCAACTCCTCAAAGCAAAGCTTTCCTTCCTCACTCGTCCTCAAAAAGCGCTCCTTTCTGTCGTCTACCCAGCCCTCTTATTGGCCTCTCTGGTACCTCTCAGGTGAAATCAAGTTAGTAATCAGATAGGGGTGGAGTCTTTACAGGACAGGTGTTCAATTAAATAAGATAAAAACATGCAATAGAATTCATACAAACAAACCCAATATACAATATTAAAATATTAAACAGATAAAACATCGCAAAACATGCACAGTAAAAACTCTAAATAACTTGTCCCGTTTCACCCCGTGACAGACACATGATGGACAGTAGTTCCAGATTTGGTGTGCAGGAGCATGTGAGAGGAACAACGTTCGCACTGTTGCACCAGTTTTTGTTCACCATTAAACACACGCCGCCTCCCCTTGACTTCCCCGAGTCCCGTGTCCTGTCCATGCGGTGAACCGAGAAGAACTCGGCCGGCTGGATGGCATGGTCCGGCACCGCTGGGTTTAGCCATGTCTCGGTGAAGCAGAGGAGATTGCAGTCCCGAATGTCTCTCTGGAACTTTATCCTGGCCCTGAGGTCATCAAGCTTGTTCTCCAGTGACTGGACGTTGGCGAGCAGGATGCTAGGCAGAGGTGTGCGGTGTGCACGAGCTCTCAGCCTGTTCCTGACGCCGGCTCGCTTCCCTCTAGGCCGCCGCCGCTTCCTTTTGTTCTCCCTCAAGATCTCACTCGGCCAGCTCGGATCCGGAGTTAAAAACTTCGAATTGGGAGTACATTTTATACCAATAGAAACAAGAGTGTCACTGTCATACCTAATGTACCCAATGGTGATAGTTTTGCCGATTTAGAAACGCTGAAAACTAACTTAAAAAACAAAGACAAAGAAAAAGTGGTCGGAGCAGTCGTGACAGCAGCCGACTTCACCGGCGCCATCTTCCTTCCATCTTTTCCATTCTTTGTCAGGTTGTCTGTTGTTCACATCAAGTTTCATGCCCAGGTTTTTCATGTTGTTTGTTTTGTTCACCAAGTTTACAGGGAGTGCAGAATTATTAGGCAAATGAGTATTTTGTCCACATCATCCTCTTCATGCATGTTGTCTTACTCCAAGCTGTATAGGCTCGAAAGCCTACTACCAATTAAGCATATTAGGTAATGTGCATCTCTGTAATGAGAAGGGGTGTGGTCTAATGACATCAACACCCTATATCAGGTGTGCATAATTATTAGGCAACGTCCTTTCCTTTGGCAAAATGGGTCCAAAGAAGGACTTGACAGGCTCAGAAAAGTCAAAAATAGTGAGATATCTTGCAGAGGGATGCAGCAGTCTCAAAATTGCAAAGCTTCTGAAGCGTGATCATCGAACAATCAAGCGTTTCATTCAAAATAGTCAACAGGGTCGCAAGAAGCGTGTGGAAAAACCAAGGCGCAAAATAACTGCCCATGAACTAAGAAAAGTCAAGCGTGCAGCTGCCAAGATGCCACTTGCCACCAGTTTGGCCATATTTCAGAGCTGCAACATCACTGGAGTGCCCAAAAGCACAAGGTGTGCAATACTCAGAGACATGGCCAAGGTAAGAAAGGCTGAAAGACGACCACCACTGAACAAGACACACAAGCTGAAACGTCAAGACTGGGCCAAGAAATATCTCAGGACTGGTTTTTCTAAGGTTTTATGGACTGATGAAATGAGAGTGAGTCTTGATGGGCCAGATGGATGGGCCCGTGGCTGGATTGGTAAAGGGCAGAGAGCTCCAGTCCGACTCAGACGCCAGCAAGGTGGAGGTGGAGTACTGGTTTGGGCTGGTATCATCAAAGATGAGCTTGTGGGGCCTTTTCGGGTTGAGGATGGAGTCAAGCTCAACTCCCAGTCCTACTGCCAGTTTCTGGAAGACACCTTCTTCAAGCAGTGGTACAGGAAGAAGTCTGCATCCTTCAAGAAAAACATGATTTTCATGCAGGACAATGCTCCATCACACGCGTCCAAGTACTCCACAGCGTGGCTGGCAAGAAAGGGTATAAAAGAAGAAAAACTAATGACATGGCCTCCTTGTTCACCTGATCTGAACCCCATTGAGAACCTGTGGTCCATCATCAAATGTGAGATTTACAAGGAGGGAAAACAGTACACCTCTCTGAACAGTGTCTGGAAGGCTGTGGTTGCTGCTGCACGCAATGTTGATGGTGAACAGATCAAAACACTGACAGAATCCATGGATGGCAGGCTTTTGAGTGTCCTTGCAAAGAAAGGTGGCTATATTGGTCGCTGATTTGTTTTTGTTTTTGAATGTCAGAAATGTATATTTGTGAATGTGGAGATGTTATATTGGTGTCACTGGTAAAAATAAATAATTGAAACCTGGCGGGTCGCGGAGTGTGGGAGTGCCTACTGGGGTCAGCGGGGGAGCTGGCCCCAGGGAGGGGTCACCTGCCCCTCCCTTCCTTCCCTCCCCATCTCCAGCTGCCTCCCTCCTCCTGCTCCACCACAACCACCCACACATGCAGGGCCTTGGAGTAGGGGTATGTCACCAGGATGCAGAGGAGGCTACCCCCCCCCCCCTCTGTCCCCTTCTGGCTGCCTCTGCCTCAATTTTATCCCACAACTTAGACATTCACATTACTCACACCCTCATTACACATACATATAGGATCTTGGGGGTGGGCACGATACACGGAGTCCAAGTTACCATCAGGGTGTACGCCTCACCCCTGGCGTCGTTGCCCACCTCTCAATTTTAAATACACGTAGACATTGAGGGCTAGCAGGAGGGACTATGCGCTTACCTGCTGCTCTCTGGCAGGTAGCTCCATGCCCTCCTGGGTTTTAATTGCACCTTAGAACACACATGCATCAACACTACAATGAGCGGGTGGAGGGAGGTTTGGAGTCTTCTCTCACCCCCATTCTCTGCGGCCTACTGGAGCGGGGGGGCTAGGAGGAGTGGGCCATCCGACTGCGGTCTGGGGCCTCCCTGCTGCTGCGGAGTCGGGGCGGTCTGCCTCTCCCCGCCGCAGGGAAAAGGGTAACACCACCTGGGTCTGGGTGCAGTTCCCCCCTCCAGGGGCAAGGGTACCTAGACCCGGTTTGTAGAGTACGCTTGGGGAGTGTGATCGTGTATACAGCGTCCCTTTATGTCTGTCTCCACGTCGGTTGAGTGTGAAGTACATATGAGAGCATGAGGGGGGGAATGGATGTTTGTGTCTGTGTGTGCCTGTATGTCTGTGTCTATATGTCAGGTTGGGTATCAGACGCCACCTCTCTGGGGACATCTCGGGCCCTCCAAGGTTTGGAGGCCTATCTCCCCCTACCACCACTTCCCCTGCCAGTGGCGGACTCCCTCAGACATCGGTGCGTTGGTGGTTCTTTGTGTCCGGGGATGGGCGTCCAGGTACACACCGGCTCACTCCTTGGCGGCCGCATATCGGGGCCTGGAGCCTGGGGCTCACTCGGGCCACTTCGGAGGTGGGGTGCCCCCGGCCTCTCGGCCTGGGGCTCGGTCACTCAGGCACAGCTGGCTGCCGGCAGAGCTCACGGGCGCGTCACTGCAACTCCCCCTGGCTTCTGCTCCGCGGCTGCTGAGTGAGCCCTCATCTGGGACTCTCCTCAGCTCTTTCTGGGACAGTGGCGCGGCTGCCCCTCTGTTGGTCTTCCTTGGTCTCTTGTGTTCTGGGGGCCTCTGGATGTCTGGAGTTTTGATCTCCTCCATACCTGCTTCATGCCCTGGAGGACGGGGCTGTGGCCAATCCCACACCCTCTAGCAGATCATTACATGAAGGAACCTTTAAAAAAAAAAAAACCAAGCGCGTCCATGCTCACAGGTGTACACACGGGTGATCACACCCACAAACTACACCCTTTTTGGCTCCTACCTCAAAGCACACTGTGTTCTGTTGATCTTATGTGCTGCACAATAATGTTTAATATTTAGTATTTACTGTCATGTTCCCATATATCATTGTGATGTTGTTTATTCTATTACTCTTGTTCTCTTCTGCTTGTTTTCTTTTTTCTTTCTCAGCAGGTGATCCAGGTGATTGATGGATGCATTTTTTTTTCTTCTTTTTTTTTTCTGCTCATTCTGTTGGTTTTTGTCTTTTGCCCTTCTCCCCCGTCCCTCTTCTCAGCTGTTTCTCTTTCCCTCTTTCTTTCTCCCCTTCTTTCCCCCAGTCAAGTCTGTCCCGTATTCAGTAAGTGAAAATAAAATGAACAATAAAAGGTGAATCAAATGGACCATTACGGCAAGGCTGGGATGGTCAATTTGGTAAAGTAAATCCGTTGGGCATCTTTCTTTGCCTTTAGACAACAATTCTGATGCAAAAGAGCCAAACGGGACAGGCCAAAAAAAAAAAAAAAAGAAAAAAAGAAAAAAAGAATGTATTTAAAAGTTGTTAATTAAATTGCTAAGCAAATAAGCTACTCAGAAACACCACTGTGATCAAAGATCTGATGTCTCAACAGGACCTGGAAAAACTAGTCCATGCATTCATCTTTAGTAGGCTTGATTACTGTAACAGCATCTTTACAGGTCTGCCTAAAAAATCAGTCAGACAACTACAGCTCATTCAGAACTCTGCTGCTCGAGTCCTCACTAAGACCAAAAAAGTGGACCACATCAGTCCAGCTCTGAGGTCTTTACACTGGATGCCTGTCCGTCAGAAGATAGACTTTAAAGTTCTGATGCTGGCCTATAAAGCTCTAAATGGTTTAGGACCAAAATACATCAGTGACCTCCTGACCCAGTATGAACCTTCCAGATCCCTCAGGTCATCTGGATCCGGTCTTTTATCAGTTCCCAGAGTCAGAACCAGACACGGAGAAGCTGCATTCAGCTTTTATGCTCCTTATATCTGGAACAAACTCCCAGAAAGCCTCAGATCAGCTGAAACACTCAGTTTATTTAAATCCAGGTTGAAGACTCACCTGTTCTCAGCTGCATTTGAATAAAGCACCAAATCCACACTTAAGCTTAAATTTCAAAACTTACATTTAACTACTGATTTTATCGGTTTTGATTTTTATTTTATATACGGTTTTGTTTGTTTGTTTGTTAGTTTGTTAATTAGTTTGTTTGTTTGCTTGTTTTAATCAATTTTAAATCATGCTTTTTATTTGTTCTTGTTTCTAATGTCTCTGTAAAGCACTTTGAATCACCTTTTTGTTGAATTGTGCTATACAAATATATTTGCCTTGCCTTATGTTTTAAGGTAAATTCCATATGATAATATAAAGAAAACAAAGAAAAAAAACAACAGATTTGAAGCCTAGGAGCGAGCGCTTTGGCTACTGTGGGAAGGAAAACCTTTTCAACAGAAAGAAACCTTCAGCCGGACCAAGCTCAGAGAGGGGCGGCCATCTGCCATGACCAGTTGTGGGCAAGAAAAAGCGTTTGACAGAGTTAACTGGAAATTTTTATTTGCAACTTTACACAAATTTGGTTTTGGATCCTCTTTCATTAACTGGTTAAAAATATTATATAATTCCCCAACAGCTTGTGTCAGAACAAATGACCAAACATCCTCCAGCTTCTGTCTCCTGAGGGGCACCAGGCAGGGATGCCCACTCTCCCCTTCACTGTTTGCAATTTTTATTGAACCACTAGCAGCAGCATTTAGACAGAATTCAGTAATTAAGGGCATAAAATGCAAGAATGTAGAATATAAAATCAGCCTTTATCCGGATGACGTGTAACTTTTTCTCCAAATTCACAAACCAATATCTCTGTGATTGAATTGATAAACTCTTTCTCAAGAGTCTAAGATTATTCAATTAACTGGTCAAAATCTACAGCTCTTCCAATTAATTGCTCCTTCCATAATTCTTCATCTACCTGACTGCAATCTGGAAATATAAAATATTTAGGTATCAATATTTTTCCTAAGCTTGCAGATTTAACTACATTAAACCATATCCCACTTTTAAAGACAGTAGGCGGCGATCTGGCTAGATGGAAATGTCTACCCATATCACTCATGGGACGGATTTCCGCTATAAAAATGATGGTCTTACCAAAGATAAACTATTTATTTTCAATGATCCCAAGTAAGTCATCATAAGATTGGTTTAGATCTCTAGACTCGTATATTTCTAAATTCCTTTGGAAAGATAAACCCCTACGTATAAGCTTAAAAACATTACAAAGGACCAAAGATAAAGGAGGACTAGATCTGCCAAACTTTAATCACTACTTTTCATCCAACAGGCTTCAGTTTATCTCTAGATGGTTAAAACATACCTTCTTAGATGAACCTTGGCTAGATGTAGAACAGGCACTGTGTAATAATCTAGAAATTTCGGACCATTTATCAGCTCAAACATCCAACGACATGAATGCTTTAAAAGCATCAACATCAGCTCTTCTCTGACAGCACGGTGGGAGTTTCTAAAAATAACAGAGTCTTCATTAATCCCATGCAAACGTAAACCTATCTTGAACAATTCGGACATCTTACAAAACAATAATATGATCAACTTGCCAGATTGGAGTTATAAAGGAATTAAATACTTGGAACATATATCAGAAGGAACAGACTTTATTTCGTTTGACAGACTAATTACACAATATGGGATCAACAAGAAAAGATTTTTAGAATATCAAAAGATTAAATCCATAGTAAAAAATAAATTTAAGCCCAGTCAAGCTGAATTACAAACACCACCAAGTGTGGTACAATTCTTTACTCTAAAACCCCCAAATTATTGTCTAAAACATACAGAACACTTTCTAAAATAGATGAATCAATATCCCTTCCTATTGCAAAATGGGAAGCGGATTTATGGATCAGCTTAGACCAAAACTTTTGGTATCAGATATGCTTGCAAACCTTTCAATGTATCAGAAATCCCAGTTTGCGATTAATACAATACAAAATATTACATAGAGCCCACTATACAGGTAATAGGATGTTCCAGATGGGCTGTTTTCTAACAACTGCTCACACTGTCAAGCAAATACACCGGACAATTACATCCACGCTCTTTGGTTCTGTCCACCAGTTCAGAGGTTTTGGGGCGAGATATGTGAAGACTTATCAAAGTGTCTGAAATGTAACATTCCAGCCTCCCCTTTAGTGTGCTTGCTGGGCAGCTTGGATGAGGTCACTGCAGAAATAAACACAGCCCACGTTGTTTTTACGGCCCTATGCATTGCCAAGAAAATGGTCCTCATTAACTGGAAAAATAAAAAATAATCTTAATTCTAACCAATATAAAAACCACCTAATAGATCACATTAGTCTTGATACAGCATCTGCCACCACATTTGATCAATCCCTCTGGGCTCCCTCCGGGCGCCCCCCGGAAGGGGGGATTTTTCTTTCTTCCCCCTTTCTCACTATCTCTTCTCCCCTGTGTTTTTCTTTCTCTCCCTCTTTCTTTCATTCTTTCTTTCTCCCTGTCCTATCCCCTAGTCCAGGGGTGTCAAACTCAAATACACAGTGGGCCAAAATTCAAAACTGGAACAAAGTCGTGGGCTAACGTTAATATTTATTGAAATATATTTATTCCTTCAGATATAAGAATGAATCTTTTCTTGCTAATATATATTGTAATATATCTATATCACTAAAGCACTTCTGGATGGATGCAAACTGCATTTCGTTGCCCTGTACCTGTGCATGTGCAATGACAATAAAGTTGAATTCTATTCTATTCTATTCTATTCTTATGGACTCAAATACGTTTTGCTGAAAAACTGAATATGGAACAAGCAAAGCTTAATACTAAACAATATATATATATATTAGCTGTATAATACCAGTAGGCCAGCTCTAAAAGTAATTTGGTATGGCGGGCCAAATGTAATTAGTCTGCGGGCCAAATTTGGCCCGCGGGCCAGAGTTTGACACCTATGCACTAGTCTATCCCGTCTGTAACAACCAAAAATAAAATAAAATAAATACATAATAATAATAAAGGTCAATCAAATGGACCAATATGGCAAGGCCATGATGATCCACTTGGTGAAGTAAACTGTAAACTGTTTGGCATCTTTCTTGGCCTTCAGACAACAATTCTGATGGCTGAAGATCCAAACGGGACACACAAAAAAAAAGAAATCCTCTGCCAAAACCTCTGCACAGGCACACAACACCATATAGCATGCATGTAGTGCTCAACAAAATTGCCTGTACAGTGGATGCATATATTTGAGTCTGCAAGACCTATTTAGAGCACCCTCTTTCCTGTATAGTGTATTCTGTGGAGACAGGCAGAGAGTGAAATATGAGTAAAACAACCAAAAATGATGTGGAGTAAAGTGTTGACAGCTGACTGTTGCCGAGGGCGACCGTGGCTCAGGGGGTTGGGAAGCGTATCTGTAACCGGAAGGTTGCCGGTTCGATCCCCGGGCTCTCTGTCCTGGTCGTTGTGTCCTTGGGCAAGACACTTCACCCTACTGGTGTTGGCCAGAGGGGCCGATGGCGCGATATGGCAGCCTCGCTTCTGTCAGTCTGCCCCAGGGCAGCTGTGGCTACAACTGTAGCTGCCTCCACCAGTGTTTGAATGTGAGAGTGAATGAATAGTGGCATTGTAAAGCGCTTTGGGTGCCTTGAAAAGCGCTATATAAATCCAATCCATTATTATTATTATTAAATGAAACCTACTTACACAACAAGTACAGACATAAGGTATCAATTCATGACAGTCATGTAAGACTGTTAAAACTTAAATCTTCATTTGTTGTTTACTACATATCCTTATAGCAGCAGCTAAGAGGAGAAACTTGATAGCAATGGTGTCTTGGTCCGGGTGAGTACGGGGTTTTTCCACTCCGCTGGGCTCCACCTTCAGGCAGAGACTCCAATCAGCTTCCACACCTGGTTCCAATCAAGTCACCAGCATATAAGACCAGCATTCACAACAGACCTCTGCCAGATCTTCTGCTAACTCATGTTAGTGCTAGGCTGCCAAGCCCTTAACTACTGCTTTTCTCCTCACCGTGTTTTCTTTGTCATAAGACCCACCTGGCAGTCGCGTTTTCCAACCTAAACTACTCACATCTCTGCCTGGACGCTGGTTCTGTCATCTGGTTGCTTCCTTTCCATCATCGGACAACACCTGCCTGCCTCCCTGCCAAGCCCCTCACTCCAAGCATATTCTGGATCCTCTCTGGACACTCCTCACCCGGAACCCCTTGGACACCTCCTCCTCGCATGACACTTTAACCTGCAACGTGTAAGCCCTAACCACCATAGTCTAATTGTTCAGCTGTGATTCCCTAGATTGCCACTGACTACTTGTCTCCTCTTATTATAGTGACTGCGTACCTCCATCCAAGCCGCTGCCCCTTTTTTCCATTCCCAGGATCCATCCGTGAAATCTAGCACCTAGTCATAGCACTCAGAGTTTCATGTTCACAGTTTGGCCTCACAGTTCACAGTTCATAGCATTCTCCGTTCATAGCATTCATAGTTTCCTGCTTTGTAAGTTCACTAGGCACTGTAAATAAAGCACTGTGTTCACGCCCGTTTTGCCTCCCTCTGTGTCTGCATTTGAGTCCACACCCACAGCCTGGCCCTCTCGGCCCTAACAAATGGCAAATCACAGTCTGTTCACTCGGCTTAAAATCATCCCGTTTTACACATCACTGCTTTATTGTGGGAGAGTTTGGAGATGCCGTCGGATTAAAACTTGCCCTTCCTCTTTTTCTGGGCCTTTCTTTTTGAGTTGGAGTCGACGATTAGCTGAGATTGACGCTTCAGTGCCTCACGAGAGATGACGTGAGCCCAGTCCTTGTCACTCTTGTCCTCTGGAACACAATTAAGTAATCAGCAATTTCAATGTAATTTAGTCTTTAGTCGTAGCTGGTAGTGTGTAGAAGAACACCAAATTACCATCACTGTAGGGATCTTCTGCTTGATCCTCAGGTGGCTTGACTTGGGTGCTGTGTTTCCCCTCAATCCTGACGTAGAACTCATAGCAGAAAAAACAGGAAGGGTTAGGCTTAGTGTTAATCAGTGTCATTGGCAGACTGTGTGTTTGTATGCTCTGTGTTATATTCTCAAACAGAGAAGGTGTTGCTGAGTGTTAATGATCATCTACACACATGTTTTACTGCCTTTCTCTTAATGGGGAGCCCATGGACAAACTTAAACAAAAGCCTTGACTGAATTTCCAAATGTCAAACATGTTGTTTCAGACTCAGATGATCCATTTCAAGTTTTGAGTTTGTAGGCTTTTGTCTTACCTCCTTTTCTTCCATCTCCTTCATTATAGCTGCCACATCCATCCCCTCAAGCTCTTTCTGCAGGGACTCCAATTTCTGCTCACACTGGGCCATCAGCTTCAGCACCACAAAGTCCTCTGAGTCTGGATGCATGTTGGGAACTGTGTGCTCATCCTGGGAGATGATGCGTGAAAAAAGGAACAAAAGCACATGAAGACTGTGGAGCTCCAGCAGGGCAGTTCTCTCTCTGGGGGGCATTTCCTTTGAAGGTAACACTCTTAAAAAACGTACCTTGAGATGGAGGTTTACCTTGATTACACACGCATTATATAGGGAGCAGGTAATGATGATACAAACTGATTTGTAAATAAGGGGACATGAATGACTTGAGCTTAGTATTTAATAATATACTACGGTATACTTCGAACTAACTCGGCAGCTCACTCTCCTGACAACACATCCTTTAAAGATATTTCAACATGAGAGACAGGCTAATGTGAAAGGTAAAAGTGAGGTCACAGGTCAAATGCAAACTATAATGTGATATCCCTATATATCATTGTTGTCAATACAATCAGTGGCCATAGCATTAGTATCACTTTATCTCTTGACCTTCAAGGACAGGTCAGATGTGACATTTTACCTTCTCTATATGGTGACAACACACAGCACACCTGTAAGAATCCGTTTCTATGTTCAATCAATGTTGCCCCAGTAAATGGAGAAGTTTACGTTGAAGACCTCATCAACATCAGGAATCCTAATAGACTATGGTTGTTTGTACCAGTGAGATGTGCTGAAGATGGTCTGCCAGGTGCTCAACTCCGTGACGGACGGGACCGAGGGTTTTCACAAGCCGATCCAGTCGCTCTTCGGCTTCATCGCACCTCTGCTGCTCAGCCTGCAGCTGCTGCTCACGCTCCTGCAGCATCTGCTGGTGGCTAGAAAAAGCACACAGAAAGAGCAGAGGCTTCAGAATAAGAATTAGACACTCGTGTGATCCTCTGAGTCCCATTCACACCAACAGAGAGTCCATGTGATTCACAAACACTGTGACAGCTGCTGCATGACAGAGTTAAATATGTGTCTGACCTGGAGAGTTTAGCCTCCCCAGAATATTTAATCTCTTCAGACTGTTGCTCCAGAAGCTCCTTCTGCTCCTTCAGCTGCAGCAGGACCTCCTCGTTCTCCTCCCGCCGCCTCTCCAGATGTCGACGTGTCTCCTTCTGAGAAGTAAAGTGCTCCTCTAATTCCTACAAACACAAAATGCATGAAAGGAAAACGCATATCAGGAAGCACGCTGTGTGTAGCAGAATGAGCGGAAACCTTTGCACCTGTATATCGGTGATCCCTGTGGCCTCTTTGATGCGTCTGAAGGCCTCCTCAGCAGTCGAAATGTCTTTCTCCTCTTCAGCCAGCATCCTGGTGGTGCTGTGCTGGACCTCACTGCTTAGTTCATCCAGCTGCACAGCTGCTCGCTGTACCTGCACGATGCAACAGCAACCACTGCACATGTCAGGGACCTGGTTTCACTTTACTCCTCCACTTGGGGCAGGAACTCGTCCCTGACCCAGAGCGGGCATTCCACGTTTTTCCGTTCAGCACTGTAGCAATCACAATTATTACCAAGAAAAATGCCCGACACATTTATTTTCCCAAGTGGATCATTACGGCTTTGCCATGCTGGTCCACTTGATTGATCTTTGTTATTTGTTTATTTTTATTACTTTTTTTACTCTTAAGTTATTACAATCGGTACAGACATGACTGGGGGACAGGAAAGACAAAGATGTGGACAAGAGAAGTCTGTCTTTGCCCTCACCTCACATCGTTCTACCATTGGAGAGACTGATGATGTCACCAAACATCTGTGTCACTAACATCAATGTGATTGGCCTGCTGTGCTGGAGTGAGCAGGAAGGTACTTCTTTATATCTTTGCTCTTTTATTTGTTACTCAACATTCATCTACAAAAACTGAGTACATTAAATGTCTCTCACCCTTCTCTCAACTTTTGCAGCCTGGGCCTTGTGCTCATCAACCTTTTTCCTGTAGCTTGCTATCACTTGGTCCCTCTCCTTACACTCCTTGTGAAGCAGCTCCTCCTGCTGCTGCAACTCAGCCTGCGAAGCAGAAGAAGATGTAGGCTGATGGTGGCGAGTTGTGAGATACAGTGACTCCTTCATTTATGACTCTGGCAAATCAGCTGGATAATGTGAGCGATGCTGAGTGTTTCTTAATCTGAAGTCACAGCAAAGGAAATTACAGGTCACCTTAGCAGCTTCTTTGGAGAGCTGGCTGTCAGTATTCACGACCTGCAGACTGCGAAGCTCCTCTCTGTGCTTCAGGATTTCTGCTTGCAGAGTGTCGAGCTGGCTCTGATACGCCAGACTCTCATCCTGAAGGTGGTAAAGTGAGAGAAATGCAGGCAGAAGCACAAATAATGCAAAGCGATCAACAAATTAACATCACATCAATGCATATGTTGCGCTCTAAAAGTACTTATAAAACTTAAATTTTTCTGAATTGTGGGGAAAATCTTTAAAGACCATTCTTATTTAATTGTGTTTTGTTTTTGGACACATTTCTAGTTAATTTTTGTAGTTTACTGGCTCCAGGAGGTCAGAGTTCAGATGTGTGATGTCATCAGTAAGCGCAGAAAAAAAAAAAACAGTGTCTGAGACGTGAGGGAGCGATGTTTTGCTGATGATACGCTATTCTGCCTGTAAACTCCAAACCTGAACTGAGGAGAATAAAGTTGCAAGAAAAAGGAGAACGGAGTCATGTCTCTCTGAGGGTGCAACATAATCTTGGTGTTTCCGCCCGGTTTGGAGTTTATACCGCAAAGAAGGACGAGCTACATGTGACTAGCCTCGCTCACTACCCCCCCACCTGAACTCATACGGCAGTGCCATCCCTCCAAGAAAAGGCAGTGAAGGTAAAAGTCATGTCTAAAGTACAGCAGATGTCTCCTGATTGGGAGCAACTTCTTGAGGAGACAGAGGAAAAGTTACTTACACTGCTAGCACCGGATTTGAATGAGATTTGTGCTGCCCTCAGTTTAGCCGTGGATGAAAGTGAAAAAGACTTACCTCGTAAACTGAGGCGGCGTATTCTCCAGTACTTAGAGGGAGAGGATGTTACTGCACGAGAAGATGAAGGAATGTCTCTGTTGTTGGAATTAGATGACAAAATTTATGAAGTGAAGCAAAAGAGATGCGAAAGTAATGCCCCGTTGCCTCAACAAGTGGTACAAGAGCACCACCCTGTGGCTGAAAATGTGATAGCACCCAGTAATTCAGACGAGCAGAGAGAAAATGTTTCTCATCTGAATGCTACACGAGTCACCCCTGTCGCCACTCAAAGTGTCCCTTTTGTACACCCACTGTACCGACGGGATCTGAAAATAATGGGACAAATTGGAGAACCAAACCAAAAGGACAAATTAACATGCACTAGCTTGGAAAGACAAATCCAGAGGGCATTGAAGAGGGGATATGATGAAGGAGCCAAAAGAAACTCCAATCCAGTTTTTGATGCGAGCAATGGATTTGAGACAACAACTTGTTCTTGCTTCAGAGAGAGTTAAGTCTGGTTTAAAGTACAGTTCGGAGCTCATCCAAAATCAGTTTCTCCAGACAGTACTCACTGGCCTCCATGATGACACCATCCGAGCTGATGTGAAGCTATACCTGCAAAATCCTAAAATCACAGATGAGGTTCTTCTGGAAAAAATGACTGCGGCATACAGTCTGGAAATGGAAAGAAAGAATAAGCTGTCAGCTGCATCAAGAGCAAAGATGATCAAAGTTGCAGCAGTAAGTGGGGAAGATCAAGAGGTGGAAAAAGAAAGCAGTATGCACACATCAGACAGTAAGAACAAGCAAGGTGGAGCGGTCAAACGAGACACATTAATGGATAAAGTTGATCAAAGCAACAAGGCTATATGTGAGGCTCTGCAGAACCTCACCACTCACATTGCCAGCCTCCAGCAGACCGTTAAGCCTCAGCACATGAGAATGGTCGAACCACCTGACCGGAAATACCAGTCACAGCCTAGGAGCACAAACGTTAGACAGTGCCAGCAGTGTCAATCATCTAATACAGGAAACAAATGTGACCACTGTTACAAATGTGGCAGTACGGAACACTGGGCAGCAGGTTGTCGTAGGAAAAAGTGCTCAGCTAATTCAAGTAAGATCGAAATCATACTTAACCCTGAAGGGGAGAAGCACCAAACCGACCCATTCAGCCTCAAAGCACCCCTCACTGGTAAACAACAACAAATGGCGAAGCTGGTAGGCAAAAGATGCCAGGTCCGTGGCTTCTTAGGAGGTGTGGACACCACAATATTGTGGGACACCGGCTCACAAGTATCGATAGTGGGGACGAACTGGAGAAAGAAACACCTGCCTGATGCTGAAATGAGGTCAGTGGAAGAGCTGCTCGAAGAGGGAGCTTTAGAGCTCTCAGCTGCTAATGGGACCAGTATTCCATATGAAGGATGGATAGAGACTGAGTTCAGCCTGTCCAAAAATGCTGTTGCTGGGATGAGCAACAGGCCCGTCCAAGTTCCAATCCTAGTCGCCAGCGGTGACATTGAATGCCCCATCATCGGCTTTAATGTGATAGAAGAATTAGCTTTGAGAAATGACACCAGCAAAGACTGTATCCCCCCAGGGCATATGCTGGACAGATTGTGCTCAGCATTCGAGGTGGGGCGCAAAACTGCAAGAGCTGTCCTGTCTGTCCTAAAGAAACAAACGCCTGACAGCCATCCCCACATAGCCCGAGTAGGAAGGCGACCTGTGACCATCCCGAAGCGTAACATGATGACAGTGCAATGTGGTTGGCTAAATAAGAGTGTGTTGAGTGGGTCACATGCAGTGTTGGAGCCGAACTGTGAGACACCATGGCCAGCAGGCCTAGTTGTTGCAGTGACTGTGGAAAACATGACTGACCATGATATCACCCTCTGTAGTCGCACTACACTGGGGTGGCTGCACAATGTTGATGCTATCTACATGCCACATGTAAAATGTATGGAGGGTGAGCTTTCTAAGACATCAGACGGAAGTACTTCCTTACCCACAGTGCAGTCCAGTCAGACAACAAAAACTGAGCCCTGGGACCCACCAGTGGATTTGAGCCATCTGACAAGTGACCAACAGCAGCAGGTAAAACAGATGCTGAGGGAGGAATGCAATGTTTTTGCAAAAGATGACTGGGACACGGGATGCATTAAAGATCTAGAGCTGGAGATACAGCTAAAAGACAAAGTGCCTGTGCAAAAGACATATACCGTATTTTCACGACCATAAGACGCACTGTACTAAAAGGCGCAGTCTCAGTTATGTGTGCCATTACTGTATTTAACACACACATAAGGCGCACTGGATTATAGGGCGCATACAAGTACCGTATGCGTATTTAAAAATAAAGCGGGAGCAAACCCGAGTTCGGTACCTTACTCACATTTCTATTACCGGTAATCGTCATCATCAACAACACACAAGCATACAAGTGTGCGTATTTAAAAATAAAGCAGGAGCAAAACAAAGTTTGGTACTCACATTTTTATCATCAATCAAACCCATGGAAGTCCTCATCCTCTGTGTCTGAATTGAACAGCTGCGCTAAATCTCCATCAAACATGCCAAGTTCACTTTCTTCACTGTCAGAGTCACTTTCCGTGCCGTGCGGCTCCTCGGAAATGATGCCGGCTTTTGCGAAAGCTCGAACAACAGTGCCAGCAGACATGTTAGCCCAAGCATCTACAATCCATTGGCAAATTGTGGCGTAACTCGCCCGGCGCTGCCTTCCACTCTTGGTGAAACTGTGGTCTCCACCGGTCATCCATCGCTCCCACGCCGCTCGCAGCCTTACTTTGAACAGGCGGTTCACACCGATGTCCAGCGGTTGGAGTTCCTTTGTCAGGCCTCCCGGAATGACAGCAAGCTCACAGTTCATTTGTTTCACTAGTTTTTTCACATCAGCTGTGAGATGGGCACGCATAGAGTCACAGATTAAGAGCGATGGTGATGCGTGGAAAAAACCACCTGGTCTCCTTACATACACCTCCCTCAGCCACTCTTTCATCATTTCCTCATCCATCCAGCCCTTTTCATTTGCCTTAATGATGATTCCTGCTGGAAACTTCTCTTTAGGCAAAGTCTTTTGCTTAAAAATCAC
The DNA here is from genome assembly GCF_965226115.1 of Aulonocara stuartgranti. Lineage (NCBI taxonomy): Eukaryota > Metazoa > Chordata > Actinopteri > Cichliformes > Cichlidae > Aulonocara > Aulonocara stuartgranti. Next base: position 168,592 of record NC_138944.1, on the reverse strand, counting down.
CATAGGCGGCAGTTTCTGTCCATTAGCATGGCAGCCAAGCACAACAGTAAAAGAAGACTTTTCATACCCCGTTGTGCGTATCGGTACCGTGCTGGTCCCCTTCTTCTCCACAGTGTGACTCACCGGGATGTCAAAAGTGAGCGGGACCTCGTCCATGTTTGTGATGTGGCTGGGCTGGATGTTTTTGTCGCCGATGTGTTTGCTGCAGTAGGAGCGGAAGATGGCCAGCTTTTCCTTATAATCCGCTGGAAGTTGCTGCGCTACCGTAGTCCTGGTCCGGATGGAAAAATGGCACCGTTTCATAAAATGAAAGCACCAAGACGGACCTCCTTGGAAATGTTCAATGTTCATCTCTTCAGCTAGTGAAACTGCTTTTAGCCGAATGGTGACCGTCGAAACGCTTCTCCCGCTCCTTCTTTGCTCGATGATCCACCGCTCGAGTCTCGGGCCACCTCGCCTTATGTCCGCGGAAACTCAGCTGCGTTTTCTTGACCTGCCGGAGCTTGTTTTCTAGCTTCCTCCATTTGCGAACCATCGATTCATTAATCTTAAATTCTCTCACCGCTGCTCGATTTCCATGTTCCTCCGCATAGCTGATGGCCTTCAGTTTAAACTGTGCTTCATAAGCGTGTCTCTTTGCCATTTTCAGGGTTGTTAAAACAACGATGTTCCACATAATGCACATACCTGTCCTTTTAGACAGGTATGTGCGATTGTCCGGTATATACGATCAACGCCCACACTTCACCCTTTAGCGTTCTCATGGTGTTCTCTACTACTTTACTTCTCTACTACTTTTGTGATTATCTGTTTCATGCGCCTCATTTTACTGTGTACAGTGACAATAACCCGCTGACATACGTCATGAAGTCAGCGAAACTTAATGCAGCTGGACACCGCTGGGTGGCGGAGTTGGCAGATTATCGGTTCACTCTTAAGTACAGGCCAGGGGCAGCGAATCGAGATGCAGATTTCTTATCAAGAAGAGGAAAGCCCATTGAAGACATCATGCACGAATGCACAGAGGAATGTCAGCAAGATGACATTGAATGTATTGGGAAAGCCCTAGAGAGAGAGAAAACAGGAGAAATGAACTGGATCTCAGCTGTCACCTGTAATGTCAACGCGCTGCCAGAGGGATGCATCGTCTCAGAACCAATTCAGCCGTTTGCAGTTGACAACATCAGAGACACCCAGGATGCAGACATAGCCATCCCTGAAAAGAACACACACCTACCTGAAGCATAAAGAAAAGATGGCGGAGAGTGAGGCAGTTAGGTACCTTCTTCGGCAGTGGCCCCATTTGCAGATTGATGGAGATGGCATTCTGAGGCGTGAGACCACCAGGAGAAAACAGTTTGTTGTTCCTGATTCATTAAAGCCCATGGTCTATAAACATCTACATGAGGAGATGGGACATTTAGGAGCAGACAGGATGGTTGCTCTCGCCAGGCAGCGCTTCTTCTGGCCTAAAATGAGGCAGGAAATGGAGCACTATGTCACTCAGGTGTGTCGCTGTATAAAGAAGAAGAAGCCTAACAGAATAACCAGAACACCAATTCAGAGCATTGAAACCTCTGCGCCGTTTGAGATGATATCCATTGACTATCTGCATTTGGACAAGTGCACAGGAGGTGAAGAATACATACTCGTAGTTGTGGATCATTTCACCAAATATGCCCAGGCATATGCGACAAGGGACAAGTCTGGGAAGACTGCGGCAAGAAAGCTCTTTGATGACTTTATCATGCGCTTTGGTTTCCCATCCAAAATACACCGTGACCAGGGGAAAGAATTTGAGAACAATCTTTTCCGCAAGCTTCAAGGCTACTGCGTATCAACCATTCTCGTACCTCCCCGTACCACCCACAGACCAATCCTGCAGAGCGCTTCAATAGGACCCTCCTAGGTATGCTCCGGGCACTTGATGAATCTCAGAAGTCAAGATGGAAAGACCATTTGAACAAAGTAGTTCATGCCTACAACCCGACTGTGCACGAAGCAACAGGATTTTCTCCATTCTTCCTTCTCTTTGGCGTGAACCAACCTTGCCTATCGACCTGCTCTTCCCAAAAAGAGAAGAAGAGAAGAGTCAGTCACGCAGTGGCTATGCAGAGAAATGGAGAGGAGTTATGCAAGAGGCCTATGCAATTGCAAGGCAGAACATGAGAAAGAGTGCAAGAAGGGGACAGAAAAACTACAATAAACGTGCATGGAGCTCTGTGCTTCAGCCAGGTGACCATGTCTTGGTGAGAAATCTCACACCCAGAGGAGGTCCTGGGAAACTGCGCAGCTATTGGGAGGATATGATTCATGTCATCACCGAGAGGAAAGGTCCTGATAGTCCAGTGTATGTGGTTGAGCCATTGCAGGGGACAGGAAGAAGACGAGTGTTACACCGTAACCTACTGTTGCCGTGTCCTTACCTGGTTGACGAGTCTGTGGTGTGTGAAAGCAGCCTGAAAGAGAAAAGCCGTGGAAACAAACAGAGACAGTCAGCAAGAAGACATCATCAGACCAAGCCCGATACTGACCAAACAGACACAGGCAGTTCTAGTGAAGATGACTGTCACATGTGGACAGCACTCAGATATGCTGATCCACCCCTCGACCCAGAAACAGAGGATTTCTGCCCCCAGAGTGACGCACTCGGAGAGAAGTCTGAGCCTGCTTTCAGAGCACAGGGGCATCCTGAAGAGGAACAGGTGGAGGAGAGACGCAGTTTGGAGGAGGAGGTTGAAGCTCCAGCTGTTGGACCCGAGGGTGAGCAGAGCGATGCTGAGACATGGAGGCACAAGCCAAAGAGAATGAGACAGCCCCGGCGTGTCTACACATATGAAAAACTAGGCTAGCCAACAGTCCAGCAATGGAGCACATGCCCTGTCAGTGTGAACAGCCCTTCAAGTGCCATCCATCATTCCTCTGTCCCACCATCATTCATGTATCCTTTACAGTATCAATAGATATAACAGAAAAACACAGTCAACTTCACAAGAGAGTTTAATCTAAGCGTAACATTACAGTTGCAGTTCATGTTGATGTAGTATTGACACATGTTACAGTTAAAAGAGAAACAGGTACTCTGAGCATTATTACTATAATAAATAGAGGGAAGGTTTATCATTCTAGCGTCAAAGAGTTAAGACAGTAGTGAGTACAATATGGGTTTACTGAACTCATGGTTTTGAAGTGTGTAATCACATGATGTTGGGGTGTAAATGGTATTTTCCTTGTCCCACTGCGAAGATTTGGCAGGCCCACCAATACTTCGAGGGATAACCCACCCTTCAGTACAAAAGGACTATGAACATTTAGTTTTGTATCGTGACCATGAGAGACTTGTCCTGAGATACCAAGAGATGGTATAGCCTCTCACCCAGTAACGTGTAATATGTGTGGAAATACTTGTTTGCTCACTCATCTTTGGTTAAATGTTCTATTTTTGGTAAATTGTCAAAGATTAGAAAGAAAATGTGTGGCAACATTTTTCTTTTGTGGGGGAGGGTGTTGCGCTCTAAAAGTACTTATAAAACTTCAATTTTTCTGAATTGTGGGGAAAATCTTTAAAGACTATTCTTATTTAATTGCGTTTTGTTTTTGGACACATTTCTAGTTAATTTTTGTAGTTTACTGGCTCCAGGAGGTCAGAGTTCAGATGTGTGATGTCATCAGTAAGTGCAGAAAAAAAAACAGTGTCTGAGACGTGAGGGAGTGATGTTTTGCTGATGATACGCTATTCTGCCTGTAAACTCCAAACCTGAACTGAGGAGAATAAAGTTGCAAGAAAAAGGAGAACGGAGTCATGTCTCTCTGAGGGTGCAACACATAAAATATACAATATTCTGATTTCACTAATACAACATTTATAAAAAATAAACTTTTAATTATACTACCCTCAGACTTCCTATAATCAGACCCCATCTGGTCTTTAAGTGATGATGTGATGAATCCTTCCGGGTCCAAACTATGCGTTATTAAGGCTGTTGTGTTTTTAACATGTTTTGTATCTCTATCCCATAAAAACAGTCGGTGATCACTGTCGGCCTCTCTCGGTTTTTATTACCGTTGTTCATTTTGTGTGTGAATGGGTGGATGACTGGATATGTAAAGCGCTTTGGGGTCCTTAGGGACTAGTAAAAGCGCTATATAAATACAGGCCATTTACCATTTTAAAGCACAGTTATCAAAACCTTACGGTGTAACTACAGCCCAGCCCATGCAGCAGTATATTAATGACTAACCTCGTATTGTGGATGGATTATCTCAGTTGTTCTCCTGACTGAAGTTTGGTCCGTTTACAGCATCCTGCCATGCGACTGCATTTGTCTCTAACCATCAAGAACCTTCACATTAACGTTTATCGAGTGGAAAAAAGTTAGCGTTCATCCTCCAGCTTCACTGTGTTTATGTTATGCAAACATAGCTGTGTAGCTAGCGATTACGTAGCACATCATTATATACCAGCTAGCCCAACTTCAGTAACCTTACAAACGTCACTGCTGTTTAGTTTCCTGTCTTCATTTATGTTGGAAGTGATAGCAGTGTTAACTTGTTATTTTCTGTTATATCGCGAGAGTACTATTGCCCGCGGTGAGTTGTTACAGAGATTGAAAATGTGACGTCATTCAGGGGTAAAACCGCAAAGAATTCTGGGAACTCGTGGCAAGAGGTACTAGCGCACGCAGGCTTTCAATTGAAATCAGTTACACAGCGATAAAAAGAAACAAAAAATGGCAAGAAGCTGTTTTATTATTAACTGCACAAGCCGGGTGAGCGACAGCCGCGTGAAGCCGACGGGTAAAGCGAATGGTTTTTATTGGATTCCGGCGTGGAAGAGAAATTGTCCAAGCCATGTTTCCAAAGTCAAGTCAAGTCAAGTTTATTTATAAAGCACATTTAAAAACAACCAAGGCTGACCAAAGTGCTGTACAATAAAATACAAATATAAAATACAATAAAACGCAAGTACATAAAACACCTCACTGATAAAAAAAATAAGTTAAAAAAGTAAGTTAAACCTTGCTAAAAGCCAATGAGAAGAGGTGAGTTTTAAGAGCAGTTTTAAAAGTTCCTAGGCTTGTGGAGAATCTGATGTGAGGAGGTAAACTGTTCCACAGTCTGGGTGCAGCCACAGCAAAAGCCCTCTCTCCCCTAGTCTTTAGTCTGTACCTGGGAACATCTAAAAGCATCAGGTCTGCTGACCTCAAAGATCTCCTGGGGCGGTAAATGCTAAGAAGCTCTGCCAGGTAAGGAGGTGCAGTACCGTTAAGAACCTTAAAAACCAGCAGTAAAATTTTAAAATCAATCCTAAAAGCAACTGGGAGCCAGTGGAGAGAGCAGAGGACCGGAGCTATGTGGTCTCTCTTTTTGGAACCGGTCAGCATGCAAGCAGTAGCGTTCTGCACCAGTTGGAGGCGATGCAGACAGGAACGATCTAAACCAGCATAAAGGAAGTTACAGTAGTCCAGCCGTGATGTAATAAAAGCATGGACCACCCTTTCTAGATCGTTCCTGCACAGGTAGGACTTGACTTTAGCTAAAATCTGTAGATTGATAAAAAGATCCCTTGACTACGGAGCTGATTTGTTTATCAAATTTAAAAGCACTGTCAAAAGTAACACCGAGGCTCTTAATGGAGGAAGTACATTTGGAAGTTAGGGGTCCCTAAGTCAAGAAGAGGTGATGGATGGCCTGGATTGCCGCTATCCGAAGACCTAATATAACGTTCGAAAACACTCCACCTCACATGTTAGTCTGCTCCAAGCATTTCCACAAAGGTAAGTGTTTTGTAGTAGTTAATACGTCTTATATGGCGCTGAACAGAAATCATCGCGCTATGCTCCTTTGTTTATTGTGGCTGTGTGTAATGTTTGCTGTGTTTTGTAGGCAAACCAGCCTACAAAATGCTGGAATGCGATCCAGACTGGGCACCCTCTCTCAAACAGTGAGATTTGATCAGTTAAGACAGAGATCGAAATCAAAACAGCCACGAAAAGGCCCGCGTTCCTGTGGGGCAGAGACAGCTCATCCAGGCGAAATCCATGCAGGTAACATTGTTAATGTACATAAATAAATTCCACTTTTTCCACATTAAGTACTGTGTCTTGTTTTTGCACATAAAATGAACTTGTCTTTGTCTGTATGCATGTGTATCTTTCAGCACCAGTCACTACGAAAACTACAGCTGAGATCCAACCACAGCAGATAGCTTAAACATCTGGCTTTCTACAGAAGCTTTCACCTGGGGACATAGTGCTCGCTGACCGGGGTATTGATATCAAGGAAAGTGTTGCCTTAATGGGTGTCACTTTAAAAATTCCAGCATTTACACGGGGTCGTAGTCAGCTACAAGCAAAAGATGTGGAGGACACACGAAAACTGGCACATGTCTGGATCCACGTAGAACGCGTTATAGGCTGTCTACGGTCCAAGTACACTGTCCTAAATGACACCATCCATTTAGGTTTTGTGGTGCCATGTGAAGGTGAGAACATGACTTTGCTGGATAAGATAGTCGCTGTATCATGTGCGCTCACAAATATGTGCCCAAGTGTTGTTGTGAAGCAAGCAAGTGATGAATAACTGTTTTCCAATTTGTTGTATCAATTTTTTGTGGTTGTTGTTTTTGTTTTGTTGTGCAGCTGTGTTTTTATACAAATCAACTAATAATGCACAACGGTATACTATTTTGCCTTTGTCCTGTAAGCTTCAATAGTAACATGTAACACTGTTGTCAGTTATAAATAAAGACAGTCCTGATGAAAGACTTGTGCAACACTTACTTTATTTGTATCTAGTACAAACTGAAAAGAAAAATAGATTGCGTTGGCCCATTCTGGACAAAGAGATAATTTACAGCACAGCTGTAAAGTGCAGTAGTGCAAATCGGCAAATATTTACAACAAAGTATAACTGTTGTGACAGACATTTATAGCAATTTAAACACGTTCTAATAATTCACTGTGAGTGACAGAACAACAGGTAACACAAACCATAAAGTGCAGAGTACAGGAAGATGGGTCCACCCAAATGTGACACTAAACATGAAATCACAATAAAGTCCTTCAATATAAGAGTTGTCTGCAAGCTTTTTCCTTCCTTTTTTTTTTGTCACGGTAACATCCATGGAATGTGGCCCTTGTGAAACACTGGTTTCTGGATCAGTGTAGTGATTGGCCAAGAGCTCTGGCATCACGACTGCTGCTTGTGGGGTCTCGATTTAAGGCTTCGTAGGTATTGTTGTCACAAGCCGGCTTCGGCATCCTCAGCGTCGCCTGGTCCAGCCTCTGCTTCTGCCCCGTCTGGTCCAGCCTCCTCCTCGCCTGGTGCTGCGGGGGCCACGCCACCTTCAGGTCCCAAACTGCCGCCTCGACATCGGCGGTCATCTGCCAGGCCGCTCGTTGGGCGTCATCGTCGATATGGACGACCTCCCAAATGCCGCCGCTACCTTCCGCGCGGCCGGCCTCCGGACTTGTGTCGCCGCCGCCGTTGCTGTCCGCACGGTCGGCCCCCTGAACTGTTTCCCCGTCGCCGCCGCTGCCGTGTGCACGGTCGGCACCTTGAACTGTTTCCACTTCGCCACCGCTGCCTTCCGCGCGGTTGGCTTTTGGATCTGTGTCGCCAACGTGGCCGGCCTCAGAAGATGAATTGTCCTGGACTTCTGAGTTGTCAGCCTCCGGGCCGGCCTCCTGAACTGTGTTTTGTTCTTGAACTCCAGCATGTGTGTTTGTTTTGGACAATTCACTTGGTTCGCTGGAGCTTGTTTTTGTTCGGTGTTGGTCCCTCCGTCCTGGACCCAAACTGGACACAAACTTGTAAACCTCTTCTAGGATTGGAGGGTAGAAGGGTTTCCAGTTCCTGCAGAGTCTGGCTAATCTTGCTCTAGAGGGCATCTATAGTGAAATAGACCTGTCTTATCTTTTCACCTAGAAGCTGATTTTGTGCTCCCTGTAGAATCAAGTCTGCTCTGTATCCCCTGACAGTGGATTTAAGGCGCAAGCTCTTAGGAACAACTCTGCTTTCTCTGCATCTCAGGTTGAAACGGAGATGGTTCCTATAAGCCGCTAGTTTTCTTGATTCCCTTTCATACTCCCACACCAGTTGAAGGGTGCTCCTCCCAAAATGTACGGCAATATGTCTGTGAAGGTTCTCAGTCATCCAGGTCATCATAGACCTGGGTGACTGAAAACCCTCACAGACATTAGAGATGAAAATACTACAGAAAGCTGCAATGAAAATGAAGTTCTCATTGTAACTGCTGAAATGTCTACAAAAGAGAAACAAAGTTCTTGTGAAGCTTCATAAACAGTTTGGCCATGCATCTGCAGAGAGGTTATTGAGACTCATCTAAAGCTCTGTCAATACAGACCAACAATGTGCATTTATTCTGCAAGAGGTAGATCATGACTGTGACATTTATCAGAGATATTGCAAAACCAAGCCGAGAGCTGCTGTTGGTCTACCTCTGGTTTCTGAGTATAATGAGACAGTAGCGATGGCTCTACATGAGCTGGAGCCTTCACATCATCGACCACTTCACACGCTTCAGTGACGGCAGCATCGTAAAGACAAAGAAAGCTGCAGAGATCATCAACTCCTTCATTCACACCTGGATAAGCATTCACGGTGCCCCCAGACAGCTCTACACAGATAACGGCGGAGAGTTCAACAACACGGAGCTTCGGGACATGGCTGAAAACTTCAACATTGAGGTAAAGATAACGGCGGGGTATAGTCCCTGGAGCAACGGACTACTGGAGAGACATAACGTGACACTTACAGAAATCCTCCTGAAGGTAAAAAAGGAACAAGGATGTGACTGGCACACTGCGTTAGACTGGGCCCTCATGGCCAAAAACAGTATGCTGTACATGGTTATAGTCCACATCAACTTGTGTTTGGCCAAAACCCCAACCTTCCTTCTGTGTTGATGGATAAGCCACCTGCCTTAGAAAGCACAACTGTAAGCGCAAGAGTAGCTGAACACACATCAGCATTACATGCTTCCAGGAAAGCATTTACTGAGGCAGAGTGTTCAGAAGGGATCATGAGAGCACTACACAAGCAACTTGGGCCTACAGATGACAAATATGAGGCAGGAGATAAAGTATACTACAAACGAGTCGACTGTACAGAGTGTAAGGGTCGAGGTGTAGTTATTGGGCAAGATGGAGCTGTTGTATTTGTAAGACATGGGGGGACTCTTGTAAGAGTACAGCAGTCAAGGTTGAGTAAAGTGGATGCACAGAGTGGAGATAAACAAATACCACAGAGTACTACTGATGATGACACTGACAACAAAGACACAGTTGAAAATGATGAGACAGAAGCACCCGATGGTGAACAGAGTATTAGTGAGGAAGAAGAGATCACTAGTGACAGGGAAACTAACACTACAGTAACATGTCTATGACACAGTCTTCTACATACACTGATCCTGTCTCCTCTGCAGATGTAAAGTTAAGGGCAGGACAGCTGATCACTTTTACGAACAGAGACAACGGTGTTCAACATACAGCCAGAGTGCTAGGCAGACCGGGAAAAGCAAAAGGGCAATACAAAAACTGGTACAATGTGCAATATCTTAAGCCTGATGGTAGTGAAGGTGAAAAGAAAGCTTTAGACATGTCACTTGTTGATGGTCTTTGCACTGAAGCTGAAAACAGAGATGTAGATGTACTAATAACAAAAGATATCTCCTTTGATGCTGCCAAAAAGGAGATTGAGAACTGGCAAAGTAATGGCGTGTTTGATGAAGTGAAATACCTGGGTCAAAAATGTGTGTCTACTAGACGGTTCTGTACACTCAAAGAAACTAATAATGGTATCGTCCCAAAGGCCCGACTTGTTGCGGGTTTGAAAGACTCTCCAACATGTGCATCTGAGTCCCTCAGACTGGTGCTAGCTGTGATATATCAAAACAAGTGGAAAATGAATTAAATGGACATTACATCTGCCTTTTTGCAGGGAATGGAACTGTCAAGAGACATTATCTTCATCCCCCACCTGAAGCTGGCAAGGACAATGTTCTATGGAAACTAAAAAAGTGTGTGTATGGACTTGCAGATGCTTCACTTTATTGGTACAATAAGGTCAAAGACATTATGGTCAAAACTGGTGGTAAAATATCACAGGTTGATCGCGCAGAATGAACTGGGACTCAACAGCCGTCTGTGTGCATGGGTGTTGGACTTCCTCACTGGCAGAACTCAGGTGGTGAGGGTGGGTAGATGCGTCTCTAGAAGCATCACCATCAACACAGGAGCACCACAGGGGTGTGTCCTCTCGCCACTGCTCTACTCCCTCTACACTTCAGACTGTGTGGCCACCCATGGCTCCAACACCATTGTGAAGTTCGCTGACGACACAGTGGTGTTGAGCGCCATCTCCAACAACGATGAGGCGGCCTACATGGCTGAAGTGAAGAATCTGGCATCACGGTGCCATGATAACCACCTCCAGCTGAACGTTGGCGAGACCAAGGAGCTGGTGGTGGACTTCAGAAGGAGTCAGCACAAAGACTACAAGCCCATTATCATCAATGGAGCAAAAGGCTAGGCAGCGCCTGTACCACCTACGACAACTGAGGAAGTTCAGGGTCTCTCCTGAGATCCTCAGGACTTTCTAGCAGGCGCTGTGGAGAGAATCCTTACACAGAACATCACATCCTGGTTTGGGAACAGCTGTGTTGAGGACCAAAAAGCTCTCCAGAGAGTGATCCATACAGCAGAACACTGCTGCAGGATTGCTCTCCCCCTGCTTCAGGACACCTACACCAGGAGATGCCGGACAAGAGCAGCGCAGATATTGAAGCACCCGTCCCATCCTGTAAACAAACTGTTCCAACTTCTGCAATCGGGTAGAAGGTTCCGCATCATCCGGGCAAGGACAGAGAGGCTCAAGAGGGTATGGACATTTGTACAGTTAATGATGTAATAGAGGCACATCAACAACTTTACATTGATAACCTACAGCCGGTTCAGTTACAAGCAGCATGGGCTGTACAGAGGGATGCTTCCTTAAGTGAAACAGAACGGGAGCAACTCAGGTCAAAAATAGGACAGATTTTGTGGGTTGCCAAACAAACGAGGCCAGATGTGATGTTTGACACATGCAGCCTTGGATCTAATATCAAAGGTGCAACTGTGCAGTCCATTCATGAAGTGAACAAAGTTATCTGTAAACTTAAGGCAGAGAAAGTGACTCTTAAGTTTCAGAGCTTGGCTAACAGTGAGGATTTGGCACTGGTTGTTTTCAGTGACGCTTCTTTTGGTAACCTTCCTGATGGTGGTACTCAAGGAGGGACATTAATCGTCCTTATGGGTAAAGGAGGAAAGTTTTGTCCTCTCTTTTGGCAGCCTAAGAAAATCAGGCGTGTGGTCAGAAGTACACTGGCAGGAGAAACTCTTGCCATGTCAGATGGAATAGACACTGCGGTATTCCTGGCAACACTTTTTTCAGAGCTTACAACTGGTAACACTGGTCTGAACGCTCTTCCTTTGATCTGTGTGACTGACAATCATTCCTTGTTTGATGCATTCAAGTCCGCTAAGCAGGTTACAGAGAAGAGACTGAGGCTAGAAATGAGTAGCATTAAAAAGCTCATACAAGCCAAGAAAATCAGACAGGTTTGTTGGTCAGATTCCAAATCCCAACTTGCTGATTGTCTGACAAAAAAGGGAGTTTCACCTTTAACCCTTCTAAAAGCATGAGATGAAGGACTCTGGATACTGTGAAGTTTTCTTTGCATTAAAATGCACTATTGTTTATTGTGTGCAGTGATAGTATGCTTTAAGCAAAGCAAAGCACATTGAAGTGTTTCTGTCACGGCTGGCAGGGTGAGCCGTGTAGTGTTGGAGGAAAAGGAGGACCCAAAATGCAGGCAGCTGACTGATGATATGAGTGAGGGTTTATTTACAGGTGACAGTGGCAGAACAGACAACGAATCATGAGAAAACAACTGAAGAAACCTAAACTAGGAGAACTAAATGACAAACCTGAGAGCATACAAAAGGGGTGTGGGGCAGAGAGACGCAGAGACAGGAACGGAACACCATAGAACGCAGATGAGCCGACAACGAACACAGACCGACACCCACTATACACACACACACACACACACACACACACACACACACACACACGGTAATCGGGTAATCGCACACAGGAGGGAAGAACAGCTGATCTGGATACACATGATGACTGGAGGACACAAGCTGAACACAATGACAAAAGACACAGACCTTCAGAATAGAACAGGAAATCCAGAACACGAGCCTTCAAAGTAAAGCAGGAAACACACAGACTGATTTACAACACAACACGGGGACATGAACAGAGCACCAAGGACAGACACAGGTAGGGCTGAATATACACCAAACTTCAGGTTGAACCCTAAACTAGTACAAAATCAGAATAAACACAAGGCACAAAAATGAACTTCAAGGAAACACAAAACGCTGGGTCAAAATGACCCAGGACCCTGACAGTTTCCTGGATGTTCAACAAAGTTGACAAGTTTTTTTTTTGTTTTGTTTACTCACACATATATGTATACAAATGTTTAAAAGGGGTGTTTATATTTTTATTTTTAAAAAAAGAAAGAGGGAGATTGTTAACTTGTTATTTTCTGTTATATCACGGCCCACGGTGAGTTGTTGTTATTGTGTGTGAGCAGTAAAACATGGAGTAACGAATAAAGCGCTTGGAGTGAGACCACGACGTCATGTCTTTTGACTTAACAAGCAGAGCTGTACGTTTGAATTTTTTTTAGAAATCTCTCAGTCAGAACATGCTATATCATGTTTAGGTGGAAACTACCGAGCTAACTTCCTGCTAACGTCTAACTCCGTTAAATGTAATAAATCCTGTTTTCATGGATGCCTGGATGTTAAACTTAATTTAAACCTTATAAAGCAGCAACGCTGATCATTGTATTATGCAGGTGTCTGCTAACGCCTAAAACAGAATTAATGCTGAGAGCAAAGACCAAAATAACCATTTTCAGAGACCAGCTTTGCAGTGACTGTTTCAAAAGTACACTGAACAAAAATATAAACGCAACACTTTTGTTTTTGCTCCCATTCCCCATGGGATGGACGTAGAGACCTAAAATTCATTCCAGATACACAATATAACCATCCCTCCCAAACAGTGGTCACAAATCAGTCCAAATGTGTGGTAGTGGGCACATCTGCTATATTGAGATAATCCATCCCACCTCACAGGTGTGCCACATCAGGATGCTGATCTGACATCATGAGTAGTGCACAGGTGTACCTCAGACTGCCCACAACAAAAGGCCACCCTGGAATGTGCAGTTTTTTGCGCTATTGGGGGTCTGGGGACCCAGAACCGGTCAGTATCTGGTGTGACCACCATTTGCCTCATGCAGTGCAACACATCGTCGCATGGAGTCTATCAGATTGTCAATTGTGGCCTGTGGAATGTTGGTCCACTCCACTTCAATGGCTGTGCGAGGTTGTTGGATATTCGTGGGAACTGGTACACGCTGTCGTATACGCCGGTCAAGCACATCCCGAACATGCTCAATGGGTGACATGTCCGGTGAGTATGCTGGCCATGCAAGAACTGGGACATTCTCAGCTGCCATCTGCCCTGAACAATGTGAACCATGATTCATCCGTGAAGCGCACACCTCTCCAACGTGCCAGACGCCATCGAATGTGACCATTTGCCCACACAAGTCTGTTACGGCGACGAGCTGGAGTCAGGTCAAGACCCCGATGAGGACGACGGGCATGCAGTTGAGCGTCCCTGAGACGGTTTCTGACAGTTTGTGCAGAAATTGTTTGGTTGTGCAAACCAATTGTTCCAGCAGCTGTCTGGGTGGCTGGTCTCAGACGATCTTGGAGGTGAACCTGCTGGATGTGGAGGTCCTGGGCTGGTGTGGTTACACGAGGTCTGCGGTTGTGAGGCCGGTTGGATGTGCTGCCATATTCTCTGAAACGCCTGTGGAGACGGCTTATGGTTGAGAAATGAACATTCAATGCACGGGCGACAGATCTGGTTGACATTCCTGCTGTCAGCATGCCAATTGCACGCTCCCTCATTGCTTGTGGCATCTGTGGCATTTTGCTGTGAGACAAAACTGCACATTCCAGGGTGGCCTTTTGTTGTGGGCAGTCTGAGGTACACCTGTGCACTACTCATGATGTCAGATCAGCATCCTGATGTGGCACACCTGTGAGGTGGGATGGATTATTTCAATATAGCAGATGTGCCCACTACCACACATTTGGACTGATTTGTGACCACTGTTTGGGAGGGATGGTTATATTGTGTATCTGGAATGAATTTTAGGTCTCTACGTCCATCCCATGGGGAATGGGAGTAAAAACAAAAGTGTTGCGTTTATATTTTTGTTCAGTGTATATAACACAAACCGTTACAGGAGACGGTGCCGACAAAGTCTTGCGTTTTACGAGGAACGCTGGACTGACCTGTAAGTGACTCTTTAATTTCAGGTAGTCAATCATGATGTTCTCGGCCTCCTTGCACTTAAACTGGCTTTTTTCCAGACTGTTCTCCAGGACCCGCAAGTTCTGAAGACAAACACGAATCATTGCTCATTGTGACCTTTGACCTGCACATCTTATAACAAATGAGAACCATATAAAAAGAAACTCAGAGGCAATGACACTTTTTTGTTTTTGAATCAGAGAGGTAACTACCATGGCATTCTCCTCTTTTTTCAAAGTGCGAACACCAGGGGGCGCTACACTGTGCTCTGGTTTCATTCTCCGGTACTCCATCTTCAGCTCTTCACGGCGCCTCTCATAGATCTCAGTGCCATGTTTTAGGGCATTAAGACGCTTCCTGTTGGATAGCACGCAGTCGTCTAGTGTTCCAATGATCTCCTGTGAGACATGCAGAGGAGGAATGCAGTGCAGTCATGCATGCGGACCATGACAACAGATTTAGTGTGCAGTCCCGTGAAGAACTAAGAACACCCTTAATTGATTGATCATCATCGGTGTGAGCAGGTCTACAGAATTCAGGTATGTTAACACAATCTTCACAGAAGAGGACGTTCCAGTGAACTCACAACAAGCTCAGAGAAACTGCAAAAGCCCTTCATGATCCTTTTTCTCAGTCAGTCTTTTTCCTTTTGTAGTTTTTTGCTTATTATTGCTGTCATTGTTAGATATCTTCAGTTTGTTAGCCTTTGGTTTGGATTTTCACCTGTGTGTCTTTCTGCTTAGCACTCCAGTTTTGTGCACCCCCTCCCAGTCTGTTTTATCAGCTCTTAAATTAGAATAACAAACATTTTTCACCAAAATTCAGGTGAAATTCCTATGGTGGTCACTTTTTACCGGGAACTCCACAGATTCAAGGTTGATTAAAACACTCAAAATTCACTGAAAGAAGTGCTCATCACGTTTACATGTTCAAGTGCATAGTGTGGAGGATGTCATAAGGCCTGGAGGCAATCACATGTAAAACACAATATTTATGAGTGTTTTAAGTCGTAAATCGGGGCGATTTGACCCGATCACGACAGGAAGGTTAGTTTGCTCTTTTTTTCTTGCCTTTTTCAGTTTGGTATTCTAGCTCATTTTCTCTTTTATTCTCAGCCCTGATTCTGTCCTTTGTAATTCCCTGAGTTTGTTTTCCTGCCTCCTGCACTCTCTGTGTCAAGTCTGTTTATTTCCTGAGATCTGTTACTTGTTTTACCTTGTTGGGTTTTTTGTCTTTTGTGCTCTGTATTTAGTTTTACATTCCTTGTCTTGTTTTCTCACTTAGGTTTAGCTGCCCTCCCTGGCATGCCTATTTGTTCCTTCAGTTTGTCTCAGTTCTTTGTTGTGTCCTCTCTCATGGTTGCATGTCTTCTAACTGTTGGCTCTTTAGTTTTGGACCCTTGTTCCTGGCCAGCCTTTGTTTTGTATTTTGAGTTTATTTCCTTTCCTGTCCTGCATTTGGGTCCAAATCTTGTGTGCCACGCAGCTGGACGTGACAAACCCAAAACAGCTTTAGCAGATAGTCTGCACACCTTAGTGAGCATGTTAAAGGTTAAGGGCCGTGGAGGACTGATGATTTAGGGACCTACGAGTCACTGAGTGGACCGTGGACACCTCTACATACCCAAGTATTCCAGAGTCAGTGTGAGGCCATCTGTCCCACAGCTAAAGCTCGGACCAAACTGGGTCATCAACGCGATAATGTTGATGACCCAGTTTGATCGGCATGAGCACCATTTCCAATAGAACGACTGGAAAACCAAAGAATCAAGGTGCTGCAGAGCTCAGAGAGGTGTGCAGAAATGAATGGTGCAAACCGCAGTACCTATCCCTACAACTAAAACTTCAAATGATTTCACGTTGCGCTTACATGACTCTGGTAATTAAAACCTTGGAAAAGATCTTTAAAGTGTTATTTGATCCCCCATTAATGGTAAACTTGATCCTTCGTAATTTGTTCATCAGCAGAGTGAATGCTTTGATGATGCTAAACCCTTTATATTAAAGTCTGTCTAAGAGCACCTCAAAAAATCCAGTCCTCACGTTAGACTTCTGTTTGCTGACCTCTCTGCTTTTAATAAGACGCAGCCTCACGTTCCAAACTCCCAGAACAGCTCCTGATGCTGACTTTAAACTTCCTACTGACGAGTCGACAAGTCCTCGTTAACAAATGTCCGGCAGGACTGTGTCATGCTCTGGTTCCCCTCAGGGATGTGTTCTCGTTATTATGTATGCCGACAGCTGCAGGACTTCTTCTGAGGACAGATTTATAATTGCCTGATATCACTGTCCTCTGAGTCTGTCCACGGCCCTGTTTCGCCTGAATTTGTGAAGTAGTGTGATGATAACTATCTGGAGCTAAATGTGTGTCAAAAACAAAAGAAATGATCATTGATTTCAGACGCGTAACCCCGAGTATAAAGCCAGTGTTATTTGTGAAATAGTGCAGTCTTATAAATATCTCGGCACAGCCTTTGTCAAATATCTCCATCATAAAACAGGATCAACAGAAAATGTGTTAGTGGGGACGTTTTATGGCATTTTTATTGTTCATTTATTGAAAGTCTTTGAAGATTTTCTTTTATCTGCTGGCTCAGTATGTATCAAGGATAGAAACTCGCTCGGCAGTGTTGTTAATAAGTTGGTCGCCGTGACCTTGGACCCGGCCCAGTGTAGAATAAACTAAACTTAAAGTCCTTCATTAAAATTCAGAAACCTAAAATCCTCGTTTCTCAGCTCTTAGATTACTTACTGCTGACAGATGATGAATATTTCTGTGAATTTCTGTGAAAATATTTCTTCATTTCCAGTTAATACTTGTACAGCTGCTGTTATTGTGTATATATTTATTTATATTTCTCATACATTCTTATATAGTTCTATATTGTGTATTTTGTTGTACAGTTATTTTATTTTCAACTTTAATTTATATATTTATCTTTATCTTATTCTTCCCAGTTAAATTTACCCTTCATTCTAATTTGTGTTGTACAGTTATTTCATTTTTAACCTTAATTTATATTTTATTCCTTCCTAGTTAAATTTACCCTTTTAAATTTTTCATATTTATTTCCTATCTTATTCATAGCCTTTTCCTTTTTTGTTTTCTTTAGGTCACGAGCAGTTGTCCAAGCATTTCACTACATATCGTACTGTGTATGACTGTGTACGTGACAAATAAAATTTGAATTTGAATGTTTATTCTTATACATTTCTCCTTGTTATTCTATTTATTTATTTCATCCTTATGTTATTTTTCTTGATCTCAGCTTTACTGTGCATCAAAGCTGGTTTAAAGACTGTGTGTTATGTGTAAGCTGCAAGCAAAAAGCTCTTTTGGGGATTAATGAAGTCGAATCTGAATTAGTGCTGTCAAGAAGAGTGGACCAAAATTGCCCCACAGTGATGTGACAGATTGATAAAGTCAGAAAAACAATGCTGCAGCTTATTGCTGCTCAGTCACTGGCGGACTTATTTCTTCACAGTACTGCATTTCAAGTAAAATCGGAGTTCAGGGTGCGTGCACAGGCTTCCTCTCACCTTCACAGACTTGTTGCGGTAGGATTCCCTCTCCCTTGCTCTGTTTTGAAAGGCCGCTCTGATCACCTGCTCATCACGCTAAGAGGCAGACACCAGTGTCACCAAAAATGAATTCTAAAACACATTTTTTGCGTGAGATAAACGTGGTTAAAAAAGAGGAAAAGAAGGAGGATTGTTGTCTCCAGCTTCATAAGGACCATAAATGGCTTCCAGCTAGGTAGGCCAGGTTTCTCAGTCTGTGTGTGACTGCACTATTATCTTCTTTATTTTAAATTAAATAAAGTTCAGATCAGCATTCAAACATCTTTAGCTTGTGTTGTGACCATCTTACAGCATGAGCTCCCGCCAGCTTCCTGTGCAGCCTCCTGTTGTCCTCCCTCAGCTGATGGATCAGCTCCTGGTTCTTCATGATGGCAGCTTCATGTCTGTCATAGCACGCTTTTCTCTCCACCTCTATGGACACGTTTCATCACCACCACAATAATACAGAGAAACAGGTGACCCACAGTCACCTGCTGAATTTATCGGCTCTAAGTCAATTATAAGTGTTAAAGTTCATTTAAGAACCTAAATGGCAGTTTGCTGTTTTTCACTAAGCTGCTTCGTCTCGACTCTTTGTGTTCTAGGTGTTGCACTTTCTGCAGTTTATCACAGATGTGAGTAATGAAAGAGCTGTGTGAGATAACTGCGTAAATCATGCTGATTGTAAAATGCTTCATAAAGTTAAAATGAAATATCCTCAAGCTGGATGCCTACCTGTGCTTTTCTGTGCCATCGTTTTTTTCTTCTGATGAAAGAAAGATGGAACTCAGCAGGACCCTGAGTGTACCTGTCAGATGGTCACAGCTGTTGCTCGATATAACCAAAATAAGGTTGCACTGTTTTATATAAAATTAAAGTACACCTTCCTCAGACAGACAGACCACTGTTGCTTGTGTTTACCTCACAGCGACTGTATGATTTACATTCATTAGAGGGGATTTCAGATGAGGAGTAGCGATCATTCAGGATGGAAGTAGAACCTCCATAATACAGATCTGATTGTCACGAGAATCAAGCTATGGCTCATGTGTAAAACAAATCATTATCTTCAGTAATCAGTCCCAGGTGTTTTGGAGACTATACAAACAATAACATTGTTGTTTAAATTTTATTTTATTTAATAACTGTACAGTACTCTCTGTTTATAGTAACCATTGTCCTTAATGTAAATATGTAAGAAAAATTGTGTATGTTTCTGTCCTGTGTACTGTTTGTTTGTATATTTGTCTTTTTGGCTGCTGTTACAACCAAATTTCCCCTTGTGGGACAATTAAAGGATTATTCTATTCTATTCTATTATTTATTTTACAGCTGAAAATATCAATCACAGTTTAGGGCACTGAGAATTTTAGAAGACAAGTCGTTTTATTCATTCTCTGCAGCTCATTTAAAGACACTGATCAGCTGCAAGTGTCGAAACTTTGTCGTAATCGACACGAACTGGAGACAGCAAGCGTCTTTATCCGTGAGCTCTTTCATCGCTCAAATCTGTGATTAACTGCAGAAAATGCAACACCTGGAACACGAAGAGCGGAACAAGCCGCTAAGGTGCACCGGCTGCCTCCAGCTGAGCTGAAACCCGCCGAACAAACTTACCGAGCAGTCTGATTTTCCGCTTCAGCCCCGTGATGTGTTCAGCTGCCATCGCTGTGACTTCCTTCAGTCAGTGGCGGAAAACGAAGCCTTTGTTTCTGTTGGAGTTGGTCGCAGTGTTGCCTAGCAACGTGTACACCTAAAGCCAAACCAGGGCTCGTTGAATGAATAGTCGCGTCATTCTCCATTCAATCCAGTAAGGATCGCTGAGTCTCGCGATAGTTCAGGTGTTGTGCCAGAAAGTGATTGCCGTCCGCGGGAGCGCGCAGCTGCTTAAAGCTGTAGGGCCCAGATCCGTTACATAGACGGGATCAAACTGAGATAACGTGCTGTTACGTTTCGGTGTTGTCAGTGTTTTGTTTTTGCGTGACTGTCATGTGTTTCCTGTTTTATTTTGAAGGTCTGTTGTTATCTTAGTGTGTTCAGTTTACGTTTCCTTGTCTCGTCAGGTCTAATTTGCCCCAGCTGTGTTTCCCTCCTGTGGTCCATTCCCTGATTGCTCCTTCTATGTATTTAAGCCCTGTGTGTCAGTTGGTCATGGTCGCGATCTCCCCCGTGTTGTAAATAGTTTGGTGTTTTGTTGTAAATAAATAGTCTGTTGTAAATAGCTGTGAATGGGTTTGTTAATATTTTCGTTTGAGACACCTTCGTTTTGGGATTTTGGTGGAGAGCTTTAGTTTTTTTCTCGTGTGTTTTTTTTTCTTATTTCTATTTTCATACGTTGCACGCCGGTTGCCTAGGCCGGGGTGTAACAGTGCAAAAAACACATTCATGCCTCTGTTATTATGGAGGGACAGGAGTGACTTGAATGAATGAATTAAATTGGCCATTAATTAATTCATTAAATGTTTCATTAATTATTTAATCAGAATCAGAATACTGAGAAATAGCTCTAATATATACAGATCACTCAATTATAAATATCAAGAATGGACAGAGGTGATTATAAATAAATATCAAGAATACTGACAAAGAAAATTACAGAGTAGTAAAGAGTGTGCGCAAAAGACTGCAACTATTGTAGTGTTTACAGTGTGTTAGAGGAGGAGTTGTACAGGGAGATGGCCACTTCCTGTGCCATTCAGTGGTGCTTTTTGGTTATCTCAGTCTGATTAAGTGTGCTCCTGTGACTGACCAGCACGTCATGGAGTGGGTGGGAGGTATTATCCAGCACTCTTTAGTTTGGACAACATTCGCCTGTCAGACACCACCCTAAGGGAGTCCAGCTCCATCCCCACAACATTACTGGCCTGGTAAATCAGTTTATTTACACTTAGACTTAGAGCTTTTATTGTCATTGTGCGGTTTCTTGCACAGCAAAATTGGGTAGCTGGACCACAAAGGCGCACAAGTAAAGAAAAGAAAACAATATGCAACGAGGGAAAAAAAATAAACGGCAATATATATGCACCCATATATGTGAGTGAACTATATCATGGTGTATGCGTAGAAACATTGAAACAGAAATATCATGCGGATGTAAACAAGGGCAGGTATATAATATAATATAATAAATAAATAAGGGTGGAGGGGCTATCATTTAGCGTGGGGATGGTAATTCCACTGAGACCAAAATATTGCTCATACCAAAGATGTTGCACATGAGCCAAAAATATTGCACAGAACATGGAAAGAATGAGATACTGCAAATTGTTGATCAACAGCGGTGTCAGAGGGGTTTAATCTGTTGGCATCTGCGAATGATGTATTTAATTAATTCATTTTGTCACTCCGGGCCCCTGCATGTATTTGTTTTGTTTTGTTTGTTTCTTTGTTGTTCCCTTTGCACTTATCTCCACCCCCTGCCTAGAGACAGCCAGTTTGGCCCCAAGATGGCAGTGTCAGTGAGTGTGCATGAGTTTCTCTCCAAGCCATGTATGTTTTAATGTGATTATATCACAGATTCAGACATTGGTCTTAGTAAGCTGGAGTTATCTGAACCTTTTTTTACTACAATCAACTAAACCTGGCCTGCTCTGCTTGCCTTCTCTTTTGGCCGAGCCTGCATCTCCAGCCAGGCCTGCTCTGCTAATCCAGCTTGCTCCTCCAGCTAACCCTCTTCTGCTAAGATTGCTCCTCTGGCTGAGCCTGCTCTGCTAACTTGGCCTGCTCCTGCTTTTCAATCTGTTTTCAGGGTGTGACATAGTACAATTATACACAGCAAATTCAACAGTGTTAAATGTTTTGGTGTTAATAGTCTTCTTGCAAAAGTAGAGTTAATTTTACTCTAAGCAGAGTCACATTCTTTTAATGTAACTCTGAGGTGTAAAATGATAGTAGTTAAAATCGAGTGTTAAAAATGAGTGTTTCTCTGTCAAATCTGGAGGTGTTACAATGGAAACATTAACTCTTGACCTCTTAACTCTGAACTCCTACAGGGGCTATGACACCAACAGAGTAAATTCACAGACTCCGCCCCCAGCACGGCTCCAATCGAAGCTGAAGTGAAGCCGTTTCAGAACATTTTGCTCTACATATTTGAGTTGTTTGCCATGCTTGGTAAGTCATGTTTTCAAAGATTGTTTCAATTATTATTATGAGCTTTTACTTCTGTGGCTCTTTGGAGTTGAGACAAAGCTGTGTGAAAGGCATTAGCCATGTTGCTCGGTGATAGCATAATATTCTGTTTTAGCTAGCTGAAAGGTATTGTTTGCGGGCAAATACCACAGCCTTGAAAAAAAGCTTGCATGTGAATTTTCAGTCAAACTTTTGGTCACATACACCTAAAACAATGTCTAGAATGTGAAATGTTGGTATAATGGTGCTACTTGAAGCCTGAAAACGATCGCCCATAAAAAAAAACCGAGCAAACAGCAGTAGCAGGCGTCCTGACTGGGTTCTACGTTAGCATAGATCCCTCCAGAGTTTTGTGCACACGGTTTAGGTAAAAATGAAAAAGGTTGAGGTTTTACATTTAGTTCAGTATTACCTGTTGCCTGTGTCTTTGTCTTTTGGGAAAATACTTTACACCAGTAATGGCTCAAAGAGGATTCCTTTTTTTTTTTACTGTGCTGCAATTGTTTACTGGATTATTTGTGCCATTAATTAGTGTCAACTAATTTTTATTCGATCTCCGCACAGGATATGCTTGTGAAGATGGAATATGGGGGAGAGCAGAAGTGTGCTGAAGTTCCACAGAGGGATGAATGAAGGACATGCATATTGTATTGAAGAAATAAGTGATGAGAACGCTGTTATTTGCATTTACCATGTCAGACCTTTTGATAAACAAAATTCTAATGAAAGTGAGAACATGTACACTGTTACATCTTTCAGAAAATGTTTTGAAATTGTGGTGCACAGTTCAGAATAAATGTTTTTCAAAAACCATTGCATCTTTTTAGCAAATGTTTATTTCCAAAAGAAATGTCTAGAAGTTCAGAACAGTAAAATTCCCGCTTTTTAGAATGAATCAGAAGATAACTCTTACGTAGTTAAACTAAAATACTCTTTGAGAGTTAATATATAAACTCTTAACACCAAGTGTTAAATTATCAACTCCAGACAGATTTGGTGTTTAACACTAAATCAGAGTTAACGTACCAACTCTCCAAAAAGAGTTAAATTAACACTCTCTGGTGTGGACCCATATAGACACTTTAATAGTGTTGAAATCAAATCCGACAGTGTTAATTTGGACATGCTGGATTTGCTGTGTAGCTTCTCTGAAATGGTAAATGGCCTGTATTTATATAGCGCTTTACATATTGTTAGATTATAATATTATTTTATGCCATGTTATACCCCTAACTAAAGATTGTGAATTATTATGTAGTTTTAGTTTGCATTATTCTCCTGAATTAGAAGAAGCTGATTAACTATTGCATTCGTTAAACTGATTTGCATTACATTAGACTGCTGATTTATTGTGGATGAATGATATTGTTTTATGATGCATTATACTGCTGAGTTATAAGAAATACTGTTTGCAGAAAGTCATCGCCTTATTTGTCTGATTAGAAGAGAACAGAGCATACTGGAGTTTTCTGCCCCATCTCAGCAGGAGCAGATAAACGGGGAGCCAAGGTCGTAGCTTAGGCGCCGTGTGAGAGAAAAGCATGTGAATGTTTAGGCTTTTATGATAAGGTGGGAGAACCAGAGGCTATAAGAGTTTGAGCAATGCTCCACCATTTTGAGATCTGAGGCTGTCTGCATACGGTGTCCATCTCCCACGTGTGTGATCATTAAAATCATCGTTTGACTTGACCCGGCCGGACCAAATTCAAATTCAAATTTTATTTGTCACGTACACAGTCATACACAGTACGATATGTAGTGAAATGCTTGGACAACTGCTCGTGACCTAAAGAAAACAAAAAAGGAAAAGGCTATGAATAAGTTAGGAAATAAATATGAAAAATTAAAAAGGGTAAATTTAACTAGGAAGGAATAAAATATAAATTAAGGTTAAAAATGAAATAACTGTACAACACAAATTAGAATGAAGGGTAAATTTAACTGGGAGAATAGGATAAAATATATAAATTAAAGTTGAAAATAAAATAACTGTACAACAAAATACACAATATAGAACTATATAAGAATGTATGAAGAAATCTAAATATAAATAAATATATACACAATAACAGCAGCTGTACAAGTATTAACCGGAAATGAAGAATATAGTGACCAGTGTTGTGCAAAAACAATGTCCAGAAAGTCCAGTGTGTGTGTAAGAACCATATGTGTGGGTCAGTACTGTGTGGTGGTGTGATTGAGAGACCGTATCGCCTGCGGGAAGAAGCTCCTCCTCAGTCTCTCTGTGTTGGTCTTCAGGGAGCGGAATCGCTTTCCTGACCTCAGCAGAGAGAACAGTCTGTTGTTGGGATGGCTGAGGTCCTTCACGATCTTCCTGGCCTTGGTCCAGCACCGCCTGCTGTAGATTGAGTGCAGGTCAGGGAGCTCGGAGCGGATGGTGCGCTCAGCTGACCGCACAACCCTCTGTAGAGCTCGTCTGTCCTGCATGGTGCTGTTCCCGAACCAGGTTAAGATGTTTCCCGCCAGGATGCTCTCTATGGTGCACGAGTAAAAGTTCCTGAGCACCTTGGAGGGCAGTTGGAAGTCTCTCAAGCGTCTGAGGTGGTAGAGACGCTGTCGGGCCTTTTTCACCACGGTGTTGATGTGACAGGACCATGACAGGTCCTGCGTGATGTGAACTCCGAGGTATTTGAAGCTGTCCACTCTCTCCACTGAGCACTCGTTGATGACGGGGGTCTGGTAGTTCCTCTCCTGCTTAGTGCTGAAGTCCACTATCAGCTCCTTTGTCTTACTGACGTTTAGAAGGAGGTTGTTCCTCTGGCACCAGTTCTCCAGATTCCTAATCTCCTTCAGGTAGGCCGTCTCGTTGTTATCAGAGATCAGGCCCACCACGACGGTGTCGTCAGCAAACTTGATGATGGTGGTGGAGCTGGTAGTGGCCACACAGTCATATGTGTACAAAGAGTACAGCAGGGGGCTCAGAACACACCCCTGGGGGGCTCCAGTGCTGAGAGTGGTGGAGGCTGAGACATGTCCGCCCATCCTTACTGCCTGTGGTCTGCCAGTTAGGAAGTTGGAGATCCACTGACACATAGATGAGCTGAGTCCCAGATGCTCCAGCTTGGTGGTGAGTGTGGAGGGAATTATGGTGTTAAATGCAGAGCTGTAGTCTATGAAGAGCATTTTAACATAATTCCTCCTTCTAGTGTCCAAGTGAGTGAGTGATGTGTGGAGGAGATGAGAGATGGCATCGTCTGTGGAACGATTTGGACGGTAAGCGAACTGTAGTGGGTCCAGTGTGTCTGGTAGTGAAGAAATGATGAAGTCTCTGACCAGGCGTTCAAAGCACTTCATCACTACTGAGGTGAGGGCTACAGGGCGATAGTCATTGAGAGAAGCAGGGTGGGGTTTCTTCGGGACAGGAACAATGATGGACTCTTTGAAGCATGTGGGGATCACCGACTGAGATAACGAGATGTTGAATATCTCAGTGAACACAGGAGCTAGCTGGTATGCGCAGTCTCTGAGGATACGACCTGGGATGCCGTCTGGTCCTGCTGCTTTCCTGGTGTTCACTCTCTTGAAGGCTCTCCTTACTTCATGCTCGGAGATGACGAGCACGTTTCCGGTGCTGGCAGTATCTTCCTGTCTGCAGCCGTTAGCGCCGCTAACACTAGCATTGTTGGAGACCTTAGCTGCAGTCTCGAAGCGAGCATAGAAAGTGTTCAGCTCGTCTGCCAGAGTCATGGCCGCGTTCGTCATACCGGTTGTTGGTGCTTTATAGTCCGTTATTGTCCTTAGTCCCCGCCACAGGCTCCTAGAGTCACTCTGTTGGAGTTGTGACTCTAGTTTCCTCCCGTAGCGCTGCTTCGCCTCTTTCACCGCCCTCCGCACGTTATATGACGCGGCTTTGTACGGGTCCATGTCCCCCGTTGTGAGTCCCGTGTTGTAGGCAGCGGTGCGGGATCTCAGAGCGTTGCGGATGGTTTTATCCACCCACGGCTTCTGGTTGGGAAACGTTGTGATAGTCTTTGTCTCCACGGTATCATCCGCTAGTTTCCCGATGAATCCCACAACCGCTTCCGTAAACACGTTGACGTCATCGTCGGAGCTGTTTCTGAACATGCCCCAGTCTGCGTCATCGAGTGCGTCCTGTAACGCGGCCACCGATTGATCCGTCCAGCGCGCGACCTTTCTCTGAACCGGAACTTCCTGTTTCAGCCTTTGTTTGTATTTTGGCATGAGGAAGATGGCGGCGTGATCAGATTTGCCAAACGGGGGGCGGGATTGTGCCTTGTAGCAGTCCTTGACCATAGTGTAGCAGTGGTCCAGTGTCCTTTCACCCCTGGTGGGGCAGGTGATGTGTTGATAAAAGTTCGGCGCTGCGCATTTGAGGTTGGCGCTATTAAAGTCCCCCGTCACAATAAGCGCAGCGTCCCGGTGTTGTGTCTGGTGCTGTGTGAGTGCCTCATGCAGCTCGCATAAGGCGGTGACCGTGTCCGCTTGTGGTGGAATATAAACGGCACTTACAATGACCGATGTAAATTCCCGAGGTAGATAAAAAGGACGACACATGATGGACAGTAGTTCCAGATTTGGTGTGCAGGAGCGTGTGAGAGGAACAACGTTCGCACTGTTGCACCAGTTGTTGTTCACCATTAAACACACGCCGCCTCCCCTTGACTTCCCCGAGTCCCGTGTCCTGTCCATGCGGTGAACCGAGAAGAACTCGGCCGGCTGGATGGCATGGTCCGGCACCGCTGGGTTTAGCCATGTCTCGGTGAAGCAGAGGAGATTGCAGTCCCGAATGTCTCTCTGGAACTTTATCCTGGCCCTGAGGTCATCAAGCTTGTTCTCCAGTGACTGGACGTTGGCGAGCAGGATGCTAGGCAGAGGTGTGCGGTGTGCACAAGCTCTCAGCCTGTTCCTGACGCCGGCTCGCTTCCCTCTAGGCCGCCGCCGCTTCCCTTTGTTCTCCCTCGAGATCTCACTCGGCCAGCTCGGATCCGGAGTTAAAAACTTCGAATTGTGAGTACATTGTATACCAATAGAAACAAGAGTGTCACTGTCATACCTAATGTACCCAATGGTGGTGATTTTGCCGATTTAGAAACGCTGAAAACTAACTTAAAAAACAAAGAAAAAGTGGTCGGAGCAGTCGTGACGGCAGCCGACCTCACCGGCGCCATCTTCATTGTGTTGTTATTGTGGTTTTTCTCTTGTCTCCATCCCCAATATTTTGAACCATAACATCTTGGGGGCTCGTCCTGTGGTATTGGGGTGGAATTTAAAGGTTTGGACGGTCCGAGGTTGTCGAACGGACAGGCACAAGCCAGTGGTCTGACGTGAGTGGGCATAAGCCGGCTTATCTAAAGGTAAGGCACTACCTGTTGAATTATTTCCAAAGTGTGCCAAATTGGATATGACTAAATTAAAGTCTACTCACTGAAATTACTGGCAGAGGGTCTGTTTTGATTTTGATTAGGAGCCCGCGTGTGTGTGTTATGCAGTAAAAGTCGGTTAAGAGTATTTAATGAAGTTGAAAAAGTATGAAAGAAATGCTGGGTTAGAGTCCCAAGGAATTGAGTTAAAGGCTCAAGTAGTTTGGTAGGGAATTGGTCATGTTGTTGGTTAAAGTCCAAATTGGTTATAAGTGTGGTCCTGAGTGATTATAAGTGAGGGTTGGCTCCATTGACCTCTAGGTGGCACTTGCCTTAGTCAGACTCTTGTTTTAGGGTGTTGACTGTTGTTTCAAATTGTTACAAATGATTATAGGACGGCACTGGAAGATGCTAAGAAGCACATAGCCCGGAGGTTACGCTCCCTCCTGGCCATGGACGCGTGGCCTTGACCTGTCGGCGAACAGGGATAGTTCTGTTTGGCTTAACTGTGGGGTACAGGGCATCCCGGAATTAAGCTAGGAGTTAGAGTCTCCTCACCGTTTGAAACGGTGTGATGTGCTTTTATGGACACAGTTAAATTGAGTTAGGGATTTTAGAAATCAGGCCATAGGCTGTTCTGGAGGAAACAGATACTGGTTAATTGATTACAAAAAAGTTAGACTTTCTTCGGTGAGACCCGTTATTTTAAATTTGTCGAAATTTGTTAGGTGCTGAATCTGTCAGGCCTGTCAGTGGTTGTAAATATAAGATGTCTTTGTAATATAAAATAATAGAGTCTTGCCTGAGTTTTGTCTGACCCTGTGTGTGACGACAGCGCACTGCAGCGCTGCGAGCTATTTTTAGACTGTGTGTGAACATGCAAATGAGCTGTGAGGCGCACAGAGGATTTTTGCTTCCTGTTTAGTGTGTTTTTGAGTTTTATAATTATTATTTGCAAACAATGATACACGCCTGTAACTGAAACGCTGATTTTGCTGATTATAATATTACAAATAAGGTTTTGAATGACTATGCTGAATGTTTGATGTTTGGCTGGGTTTTGATATAGAAGAGACAAATTGTGCTTGATTAAGACCGGCACTTCAGTCGGCAGAGTAAGATTGTGATGAAAATGATATTAAATAAATCTCTTAGTGTGTTGATACAGGTGGCTACGGGCCTGGACCAACTGCCCCCCACGAGCATACAAAAGGTTAAATTAACCCACCTACAAACTGTCATGATACGGCTGTGTGGCAGGCAGGATGAGGACCCAATCGCAAAAACTCACGGACTCAAGGGATAAATTCAAAATGCAGCTTTATTGCTGACAAAAGATAATAGGAAAACTAAACTGGGAAAAAATAACATAAAGTTCACCAGGAAACACAGGGGGAATCACACACAGCATGAGGGAGAACGCGACGCCGAACAGAGGGAGACGCAGACAGAAATACACAGAGGGTTAACGAGGAAAGTGGGAACACACGGGGAACACAGCTGAAACAGATAACCATAACGAGACAGGGCGGGGTGAACATAACACTGACGGGAGACGGGCAGAGTCAAACAGGAAGTACACAGAGGTTCAGACAGGAGGAGAGAGCACGGGGAGAACACAGACATAACAGGCTGGGGAAAACATGGAATAACACACGAAAGGGGACAAGGGCTCATGAATACATAGAGGGGCACACAGGGGGTGAGAGTCACAAAGGGAAAGCACTCAGGGAACAACACAACAGGGCAACTCAGGAAACAGAGCCTAAACAGGGAACTGAATACAAAGAATCAGAATCAGAATACTTTATTGATCCCTGGGGGAAATTATTTTTTGTTACAGTGCTCCATTTTAAACCAACATTAAGACAAGACAGACAATACGCTAACTAAGAATAGTACAATATATACATATATATACATACATAAGTCACTTATAAATAAATAGTTGGAAAAGAAACATGTGTAGCTATAGCAGCAAACAGTGTGTTAAGTGGATGCGTTGTACAGGGAGATGGCCACAGGCAGGAATGATTTCCTGTGTCGTTCAGTGGTGCTTTTCGGTAATCTCAGTCTCTCACTGAACGAGCTCCTGTGACTGACCAACATGTCATGGAGTGGGTGGGAGGTGTTATCCAACATTGTCTTTATCTTGGACAGCATCCGCCTCTCCGACACCACCTTGAGGGAGTCCAGCTCCATCCCCACAACATTGCTGGCCTTACGGATCAGTTTATTAAGTCTGTTGGCATCTGCGACCCTCAGCCTGCTCCCCCAGCATGCAACAGCATAGAGGATCGCACTGGCCACAACAGACTCATAGAAAATCCTCAGCATTTTCTGGCAGATGTTGAAGGACCTCAGTCGCCTCAAAAAATAGAGACGACTCTGGCCCTTCCTGTAAAGTGCTGTGGTGTTTTTAGCCCAGTCCGGTTTATTGTCAATGTGTACTCCAAGGTATTTATAGTCCTCCACAATGTCAACACTGACCCCCTGGATTGAAACAGGGGTCAAGTGTTTCCTGGTCTTCCTGAAGTCCACGATCAGTTCCTTGGTCTTTGCCACGTTGAGCTGCAGATGATTCTGCTCACACCACGTGACAAAGGAGTCGACCACAGCCCGGTACTCTGTCTCATCATCCCTGCTGATGCATCCAACCACCGCAGAGTCATCAGGAAACTTCTGAAGATGGCAGGTCTCTGTGCAGTGGCTGAAGTCTGTGGTGTAGAGGGTGAAGAGGAAGGGGGAGAGGACAGTCCCCTGTGGTGCCCCTGTGTTGCTGATCACCTTGTCAGACACACACTGTGGGAGACGTACATATTGTGGTCTTCCTGTCAGGTAATCAACAATCCAGGACACCAGAGAAGCATCCACCTGCATCGCTGCTAACTTATCACCCAGGAGGGTCGGCCTGATGGTGTTGAAAGCACTGGAAAAGTCAAAAAACATGACCCTCACAGTGCTCGCCGGCTGGTCCAGATGGGTGTAGACACGATTGAGCAGGTAGATGATGGCGTCCTCTGTTCCGAGACGAGGCTGATAAGCGAACTGAAGGGGATCCAGATGTGGTCTTACTATGGGTCGCAGCTGGTCCAGGATGAGCCTTTCCAGGGTCTTCATGATGTGGGAGGTCAGTGCCACGGGCCTGTAATCCTGGGGGCCACTGGGACGAGGCGTCTTTGGTACAGGGACGAGGCATGATGTCTTCCACATCACCGGGACCCTCTGCAGACTCAGACTCAGCATAAACAGTTTATGAAAGACTCCACACAGCTGGGGGGCACAGGTCTTGAGGACAAGGGGACTCACTCCGTCTGGTCCAGCAGACTTGCCTGAGTGAAGTCTCCTCATTTGCATCTCAACCTGGTATTGAGTGAAGGTGATGGGTGGGGGAGGGGTGTCAGGAATCTCACAGGAGGCAACATGTGAAGAGAGAGGCTGGCACAGTGGTGTGGCTCTGGATTCCAGGCTGACTGCAGGTGAGGTTGTGGGGGTGGGAGCAGACACTGTGGTGTCGAATCTATTGAAAAACAGATTCAACTCGTCGGCTCTATTCTCACCTCCCTCAGCTCCCCTGCTGTTGTTTGGCCTGAATCCAGTGATGGTCTTCATGCCCCTCCACACCTCTCTCATGCTGTTCTGCTGGAGTTTCCACTCCAGCTTCCTCCTGTAATTGTCCTTAGCCTCTCTGATCTTGTCCTTTAGTAACACCTGGATCTTCCTCACCTCCTCTTTGTTGCCCCCTCTGAAAGCCCTCTTCTTGTTGTTGAGGAGGGCTTTGATGTCCTTAGTCACCCACGGCTTGTTATTTGGGTAACAATGAACAGTCTGAGCTGGAACAATGGAGTCGGTGCAGAAAGTTATGTAGCCTGTGATACACTCAGTAAGCCCATTGATGTCCTCGGCGTGAGGCTCACAGAGTGTTTCCCAGTCGGTCACCTCGAAACAGCCCTGTAGTTCCGCTATTGCCTCCTCTGACCACCTCCTAACAGTCCTGGTGGTCACAGGTTCCCTCCTCACAATTGGCACATAGCGGGGGGTGAGGTGATTCAGGTTATGATCTGACCTACCAAGTGGGGGGAGGGAGGAGGAGCTGTATGCATCCTTGACGTTAGCATACAGTAAGTCTAAAGTTTTCTCTCCCCTGGTGGGACAGTCCACATATTGTTTGAATGTTGGTAGTGTATTGTCCAGTGATACATGGTTGAAGTCACCCGAGATCACAATAAAGGCACTCGGGTGCTGAGTCTGTAGCCGAGCTATGGCAGAGTGGATAGTGTCACATGCAGCTGTGGGGTTAGCAGAGGGGGGAACATAGACAGCCACCAAGATGACGTGAGAGAATTCCCTGGGTAAATAATACGGCCTGAGTCCAACAGCACACAGTTCAGTGTCCGGGCAACAAATCCTTTCTTTGATTGTTATGTTGGCAGGGTTACACCACCGGTTGTTAACTAAAACAGCAAGCCCACCTCCTTTACGCTTACCGCTAGCGATGCTGTCCCTGTCCGCCCGAACAGTGTGGAAGCCTTCCACGGAAGCATTCTCATCGGGAATGTCCTGGTGCAGCCATGATTCGGTGAAACACATCAGGCTACACTCTCGGTATTCCCTCTGACTCCGTACCAGTGCTGAGAGCTCGTCGATTTTAATTGCCAACGATCGCACATTTCCCATCACGATAGACGGCAGACACGGTTTAAACCTCCTCCTCGCTTCGAGCCTCCGCTGTCTCACCGTCACCTTTTTTCTTCTCTTCTGTCCTTGACCTCTGCATCCCCGATGTGTTTTCCTCCAAATTTCAGCCGGCCGGCATCAGGGCGATCAGCTGATCTCTGGAGTAAACAGTCCGTGCGTGTAGGAGATGTGCCGCGGTCCCGTTCCTTGATAAAAGTAACAGTTCCACGGCCACCAGAAGAACAAAAACTCTCTCAATCCACATGATTGAGTAAGAGATAGAAAACGGAGGAAAATACAAGTCAGAAAAAAAAAGAATACGTAAGAAGAAAGAGCTAAACTAAGAGAAAAGCAGGAGCGACTGTAACAGGCTGCACGCTGGTTGGCGCATGCGCACTAAACACATGAGAACTAAGAATACTGGGCCAACATGGCCCAGGATCATGACAGTACCCCCCCCCCCCCTCAAGGGCTGGCACCCGACAGCCCAAACCCAGGAACCAAAACACAAGCAAAACAGAAAACACCCCACCCAGGGCGGGAGGCGGGGGACCAGGACGGAGGGACCAAAACAGGAAACAAAAACGAACAACAGAAAACACAGGAGCACAAGACCACAGTCCAAATAAAGTTCAGGGGGCCGACCCAGAGCCCACCGGCACAAAAGTTCACGGGTCACATGGTCGGGGGGCCGACCAGGCGGGTGGCACAGGTGACAGAGCTGGTCCGGAGGCCGGCCGTGCGCAAGGCAACGGCGGCGACGAAGGAGCAGTTCAGGGGGCCGACCGCGCGGAAGGCAGCGGCGGCGGTGAAGGAGGAGACTGAGCAGTTCAGGGGGCCGACCGCGCGGAAGGCAGCGGCGGCGGCGAAGGAGACTGAGCAGTTCAGGGGGCCGGCCGCGCGGAAGGCAGCGGCGGCGGCGAAGGAGGCGGAGCAGGCGGAGCAGTTCAGGGGGCCGGCCGCGCGGAAGGCAGCGGCGGCTCTCCAGTGTCAGGCGTACTGGCCGAGGCCCGGTGGGCACAGGACCAGACGAGGCAGGACCAGACGAGGCAGGACCAGACTGTGGCGATGCGGGGGCCGGACCAGGCGTCGCTGCAGAGGCCGAGGCTGGACCGGGCGAAGCACAGGCCGAAGCAGGACCAGGCGACGCAGAAGCAGATGGTGCCTGGACGGGCTCCCCGGGCCCTCCAGCATAGGCTTGAGGCTGAACGGGCCCCTCGGGCCCACCAGCGGGGACAGGAGGCTGAACGGGCCCCTCGGACCCTCCAGCGGAGACAGGAGGCTGAACGGGCCCCTCGGACCCTCCAGCGGAGACAGGAGGCTGAACGGGCCCCTCGGGCCCTCCAGCTGAGACGAGGAGGTGCTGGCCGGGCTGACCAGAGCCGCCAGCGGAGACAAGGAGGCGCTGGCCGGGCTGACCAGAGCCGCCAGCGGAGACGAGGAGGTGCTGGCCGGGCTGACCAGAGCCGCCAGCGGAGACGAAGAGAGGCTGGAGAGGTTCCCCTGAACCCCCAGCGGAGACGGATGCAGAGCCAGCGGGTGCGGGGACCTCTGGCACCGCGGGCGCTGACTGTAGCGGCACAGGGCACACAGCCGGCTTAGGATGCAACGGCTGGGGCTGTGTAGGGCAAACAGTCAGTTTAAAGTGTGTCAGCACCGCGTAATCCTCAGCTGGCGAAGAAGGCTCACAAAGGCTTCCAGCTGAGGTGGGCAGTGACTGAACGGGTTGCTGGGCTAAGCACTGAGCTGGTGACAGAGACAATAACTGAGCTGACAAACTAACAGGCAATGAGGCAAAGGACTGAGGCGGTAACGGAGCGGATGACTGAGCAGACTGTGGAGCTGATGGCTGCGCTAAAGACAGGGGTGCATGTCACAGTGATGGCGAAACAGCAGGTAGTGGAACCGATGACTGAACAGGAGATGGAGCTGCTAACTGTGCTAAAGCCTGGACTGGTGACAAAACAAGAAACTGCGTAAACAACTGAGCTACAGACTGTGTTATGGATAGTAAAACCAGTTGAAGTGGTAGTTGCGTTTGTGGTTGAGCAGGTGTCTGACTCTGGGTTGCTCTCCTTCTGGGAACAGGAACAGGTGCTAGGCCTGGCCGAACACCAGCCATCCCCACCCGAGAAACAGATACGGGTGCAGGGACGAGCTGGGCTCTGGCTGCCTTTACCCTGGGGGCCGGTGTAGGTGCAGGAGCTAGCTGGACCTCTGTCGCTCCCACCCGAGGAACTGAGACGGGTGCAGGAGTCGGCAGGGTCACGGCTGACCTCACCCGGGGAACCGGAACAGGAGCAGGCAAAGGCAGGGTGTCCATCAACCCCACCCGAGGAACAGGTACGGGTGCCGGGATGAACGGAGCCTCTGCCAGGCTGGGGACAGAAGCAGGAACCAGCTGGACCTCAGCCACCCTCACCCGAGGAGCTGATACGGGTGCAAGGGAGAGCTGGGCCCGCGCTGCCCTGGTTACAGGAACTGGAGGCGGAGAGCGGAGTTCGGGAGCAGTAACAGACAGTGAAATGTTGATCATGTTGATTATGTTTATTCCAGTGTGCGGAGCAAGGTTATTATTATTAAAGACAACAAATGAAATAACGAAAACTAGAAGTGGAAAAACATTTGCGTTAACGGAAATAAAATCAAAAAAAGAGAGGAAAACTAACTAAAACTGTAATGAAGGTTCACAAAACTAACTAAAATCAACTGGATTTATAGCAAAATGTGTTTAGTATCATTGATGTGTGCGTGCCCTGCAATAGTCAAGTCAAGGCAGTACGTAAGTCGAGTCGTCTGTGTCGCTGCTCCATCCACGCGCAGAATCATGTCAGGAAAAGTCGGGAGAAAGCGCCAGAGTCCAATTTAGGATTACTTTGAATATGACTGTTTTTTAGATATAGCAAGAATCTGGTAGTGGAAAGAGACACAATGTCCTCTTGAGACCCAGGGAGGAAGGAAGAAGAAAAAAGGAAAAGTAGTTTCAGTTTTTCTTTTTCTTTTTTCTTTTTAAGATAAATCAAGTGTTGGGACGGTAAAAAAAACACATTACAAAAACAAAATTGTTTTAAACTAATTTTATTTAAATTTTACAACAGGTGCACTACAGTGCACAAGGGGAGTTCATTGATCACGACTGTGAAACTAACAACATTCAAGAGCTATTTAAGAAAATTAAATGCTCCACTGAAATTTTTGTAAGCAGGAGATTAAAATGTATTTATATAATAATATCAAAAAATGTAGATCAGTGATTGCACTGGGCTTTCTATTTCACAAAAGCCAATTCATTTATGATATCTGAGGAAGCATTGTGATTTTTTATTGGGAGACACAAAGGAACATTTGGCACTTCCCACATCTCACATATGTTTTACTGTTGCACCTAATTATTCTACAACTGAAATGCCTTGGACTGTAAATCATCTCAGGCAAGTGGAGTGAACCATATTTTGCTACACTCTCATCTGATTGGGGTCTCCTTTTCTTGGTTTTCGGAGAGAACTTTTCATTACTGGTATTATTCAGGTCTTGTTCACATGTTTGTCCCAGGTTTCTCAGCCAAGAGGAGCTTGAACTCCAGATACGGGGAGTTCTTTTCGCACATTGAGATCACTGATAACTTTTAACAACGACGTGATCTTGTAGAAACAATTAGGCGTCATGGATTCATTTATAAATGCGACTCTTATTTTTACTTTACTGGAAAACATTTCTGCACTTTACCCATATTTTATTTTTTAACTTAAAATCAAAAATTCCAGATTCTCCTACATATCGGTTTCGGACCAGCTAGGACGACAGATTTCAGGTGGCCCTGTGTCTTTCTCTATTACATCTGCCACTGCATCTTGATAATCTTTGTGTGGCTCCTCCTGGGTTCTCACCCTCTCCTATCTGGCTCACATGACTCTCATCTTCTGAAAAATCTATGTTTGAATTTCGCTCAATTATTCTGTTAAGAATTCTCTCTGCCTTCGTTAAAGAGTTGTCTACTAGGAAAAAGTGAAATAAATATAAGTACAAAGTCCCGACATGCACTAGAGTACACATTAATAAATTAGTCATGTTCTCTGTGAAACTCAATAAGCCTAATTCTTAAAGACCCCTCAAATTATTTACTAGATGTTTATTTTTGAAAATTAATCAAAATCTGATTTAAAAAAAACATTTTAATTGTAAATATCATGCTTACCTTTCTTTCTTCCATAAAATGTGCTGGTGGGTACGCCAGCCATTTTGAAAAGGTGGGAAAAAACAATTGGCAAGGCCATACCCCCACGCATGTGATATAAGGTTAAAGGTACTGTTGTCCTCTCTAAGAAACATCAGGACTTAGAGGAGTGGCAAGTAGAGTATGAGAGCTATAAGCAAAAACGAAATGTGTACTACAGTGCGCAAAAATGAATTACTGGGTCATCAGGGGGTTATGAGGGACATTTGTAAAACTAAAAATCCCACAAACCTTGAAGTGCACTTGAAAAGCTCACACAAGAAGGCTAACCTAGCTTATCTTGAAGAGCTCATCCTTGAAGAGCTCCCCCACCCAACCCGCATCCCCAGAAAGCAGCTAACCCCAGATAAGGCAGCGTGATGCATCCCGAGACAAAAGGACTGGGACATCTAAATAAATGTGTGAAACAATCGCCTTTAAAAGGTTATCAATTAACTTGAACCAAAATTAGGAACACCTGGTGCAGCAAGAGTTAATAATCTTAATACCCAAGGATAAGCATAAGAGCATGATTGATATAATGGAGCTGGGATTTGGTGACACTTAATTTTTGCAAAACAAAACTAAAACTATAACTGGCACTAATCTAAACTAAGCTGAAAACTAAGGATTTTCAGAAAATAAAAACTAGACTAAACTAGCAAAGAATTGGTAAAAACTAATTACAACTGGTAAAAATTGAAAATCTGGAGTGGAAACTAAATAAAAATAAAAACTAATGAAAATGGCAAAACGATTAAAACCCTGGTGCAGAGATTCGCAAAATCTGACCAGGAAACGTTATAAAATGGATTGTCGGAACAGTCAGCGTTAAAGTCACCTTTGACAGTCCAGACTAAGATGGCGCTGAACATCTACAGGGCGGAAAAGGGTTGGTGTGACCAAGGTGTGGTTTGGCTTGTTGTATGTATATTTTGAGATCATGTGGCTCTGGATGGACCAGTTACCAGGCCATGGAAGGAGGACAGACTCATTAAATGAGGAGAAGGAATTTTCTGGGATTGGAGATCCTCTGGGTGAGTGGTTGACTGAAAGCATTCATAAAAGAAAAGCTATCTGTTGATATTGATTGGTAATAGATTGATAATTGGCCACATTTACAGCTGTATTGACTTGTTGTGGACGTAGTCGACTTCAGGTTTAAGCACTCTAATCAACAGGTTGAAAATAGACATATTAAAGGAAGAGTATGCAGCGCCACCCTGTCAGACGCCAGTGACGGTGGGGCTCAGTGATGAATTAGGTGAGTTGCATTCATGGCTGACTCATAGCAGAGTTTCCCCTGCTGTGGTCAGTGAAGGAAAAACCAGGGGAAAGTCAAATTTAAGAGAGCCATCTATGAACGTTTATCTGTCAAGTTAAACGGGACGAAAGGGGGTGTTTTATTGTTATTTTAACATGAGGATTATTATTGCATGAGAATCATGCAACAAGCATTGCATTGATCATCATTTATTGAAGTTTTTGATATTATACTAACATTTGTGTTCCAGTGATTGTTATAACCTCAGATTAATCTTCTATTTACAAGTGTTAGGATAATCGTATAATCTTTCTTTGCAGGTGTAACCATGCTCATTTTTATACATATTGCAACTTGTTGCTCATTGTAGAGTTGTGCTCAAGTTAATGAGGGTTAAAAGCTACAGTCAGCGCGAATGTCTGACTGATCTATTGAGGGAAAAGGCTTCGAGCATAGAGGGCCGCACGCACTTACATAACATTGATATCATGTTATTCTTTGTGATTTTTATTCAATTATGTCTTTAAGCTAAGTTTTAAATAGTGGCAGTTGATTAAACGACATTTATTAAAATATTAAATACCTGAGTCAGAACATCACACGCAGATCAACTTATCAATCTGGGAAACCTTGTAGCTGCCTAACCTTTTCTTTTAATGTTCTAGCTCCGTTGATTTGACACATGGGAATGTGTCAAATAAGGGGGGGAAGTTGAGCTTTAACATCAAACAAGGATTATTTGAACATTTTTATAACTTCATTTGTGTCTTTAATAACTTAGGAATGGTAAAGCTTAAGCTAATAGTGGCCCGAGAAGTTTCCGGACTTTTGTAGAGAATCAGTGAGAAGCATAGATCATTATTTCCATGTTTAAGCATTAATCATTGAAATGAACTGAATTAATTAGACAAAATTAATAAGTTTCAGATACATCTTGCAATTGTGCTTATGATGAGTTGGCACTTGGTCTTTTGAAGGTCATAAGCTTCGTTCGGCGTGATGGTCCGGACTGATATTGTTATGATCCGGAGTATGCGACTCCGTGTTTGTTTAGTTTATTAGTATTCTGTGGTTTTGGTTACCTTGGGTGTTTATACTCTTCTGTTTCATGGTTCATGTTCCTATGTTCTGTGTCCCCCAGTCTGTGTTAAGTTGGTGTGTTATGTCATTGCGTGTATGTGTTTCCTGTTTTATTGTGAAGGTCTGCGTCTTATGTGAGTGTTTCAGTTTGTCTCCCTACTCTCGTCACGTGATCACTCCCAGCTGTGTTCCCACCTGTATGTAATCTCCCTGTGTTCTCTGAGTGTATTTAAGTTGTGTCTTCTGTCATAGTAATTGCTGGTTCGTCTGTGTTGTTTCCCCTCGGTCTCCCTGCGTCTTCCCGTATGTATTTCTCCGAACCTCCCTGCATCCTCGTTTCTGGTTTGTCTTATTAGTTTACCCAGTTTAGGTTTCCAGTTTCATGTTTTGTCACCACCGTTGTTTGTACTTACCCACCTCTGTGAATAAACACTCACCTGCACCAGAGCTGCCGCCTTTTTGGTCCCTTTCTACAATTCCACACGGCTTGCCCCGGCAATCCGTGACAGTACGAACCAGCCACCATGGACCCAGCGGCAGTAAATCCGTCCGAGGAGCTCCGGGATGACGTTACATATAACGTGGAGACTCTCCTCGGGCTGTGGCTTGAGGACCCTCCAGAGGAGCTTCGCCGCGCCGTGGAAAGTCGGCTACAACGGCTCTTTTCCGGCCTTCCATGGCTTCTAACTTCACTTCCTCCGACCGTGCAGGCTTTTCTCCGGCACACACCCCACCTTCTCTCAGCCGCTCCTGCCTCGCTGCCCGACTCGCCGGATGTGATCTTGCCCGGCCCGTCGGAGCTGTCTGCGGGGAGGAAACGCAGATCGCGCCGCCGGCGCGCCACCCCACAGCCGGATGTTCGGACTTCTAATTCCCCGGCTGTGGTGAGTGAGGACTCTGTGTCTTTTCCAGACTTTTTGACTGTTCATTCAGGGGCTGTGTTTTGTGTGGCGGATGTCAACGCGAGCTGCTTATCGCCTGTGCAGCTACCGGCAGCTCAGTTAGCTCCCCCACAGCCATTCTCAGCTCAGTTAGCTCCCCCGCAGGCATTCTCAGCTCAGTTAGCTCCCCCGCAGCCAGTGCTCCTCTCAGCTCAGTCTCCGGTGCCACCTTCAGTTCGGTCTCCGGTGCCACCCTCAGTTCGGTCTCCGGTGCCACCCTCAGTTCGGTCTCCGGTGCCACCCTCAGTTCAGTCTCCGGTGCCTCCTTCAGTTCAGTCTCCAGTGCCTCCTTCAGTTCAGTCTCCAGTGCCGCCTGTAGCGCAGGCCCCAGTAGCTCCAGTGCCGCCTGTAGCGCAGGCCCCAGTAGCTCCAGTGCCGCCTGTAGCGCAGGCCCCAGTAGCTCCAGTGCCCCCGCTACCCGTAGCTCTGGCTCCAGCATTACCGGTTCCACTCATTCACTCCATGCAGGGAGAAAATTTAAGGTCCAGTCAGGGAGTTTCTCGCGCTTTAGCTGCTTCAGGCACCGTTCTGCACTCCAGGGCTTCCCCAGAGGCTAGGTCTCGGTCCCCAGCTGATTCTGGACCCCTGAAGATTGAGCAGCCCTCAGAGACCAACTCCGTGTCTGTGCTGTCTGAGCAGGGCCAGTGCTCAGTACAGCACCCATTGCCTTCGTGTCTGCCAGAGGACTCCATGCCTGCTGGCTTTGTGATGGCTTCTGCTGGAGGGTCCAAGGGGCCCGTCCAGCCTTCATCTCGTGTCTCCGCTGGAGGGTCCGACGGACCGCTCCGGCCTTTGTTTCCTGTTTCAGCTGGAGGGCCCGAGGAGCCCGTCCAGCCTCCTGCCTCGTCAGCTGGAGGGCCCGAGGAGCCCGTCCAGCCTCCTGCCTCGTCAGCTGGAGGGCCCGAGGAGCCCTTCCAGCCTCCTGCCTCGTCAGCTGGAGGGCCCGAGGAGCCCGTCCAGCCAGCAGCCTCATCATCCTCGCCTGCTGCGGCCTCATCACCAGCTGCGGCCTCATCATCCTCGCCTGCTGCGGCCTCATCATCCTCGCCTGCTGCGGCCTCATCATCCTCGCCTGCTGCGGCCTCATCACCAGCTGTGGCCTCATCATCCTCGCCTGCTGCGGCCTCATCACCAGCTGCGGCCTCATCACCAGCGCCTGCTGCAGCATCACCAGCGCCTGCTGCAGCATCACCAGCGCCTGCTGCAGCTTCATCTTCAGTCTCGTCTGGTCCGGCTTCATCCGAGTCTTCATCCGAGTCTGGAATCTTCGTCCTCGTCTGGTCCGGCCTCATCCGAGTCTTCGTCCACATCTGGTCCGGCCTCATCCGAGTCTTCGTCCTCGTCTGGCCTCCGCCTGTGCTTCGCCTGGTCCGGCTCCGGCCTGTGCTTCGCCTGGTCCGGCCCCGGCCTCTGCAGCCCCGCCTGGTCCGGCCGAAGGGACGCGGAGGTGCACGGTCCTTCCCTTGGGCCCTCCCGCTACTCCACTGCCTGTTACGGCCACCAGGCACAAGACGCCGTCCCCGGTACCGTACAGGGATCCAATCCTGGTCCTCATCCAGGTAGACCATTTTGTGTTGTCGTGTTGCGGTGTTTGTATTGTCTTGTCTGTGATGAAGCCTTTGTTATCTAATAATAAAGTTTTGTGTGGATGATGCAGCCTTTGGTATTATAGTTTAATAAATTTTGTTTGTTTGTGGTTGAAGAAAAGAACCTGTCCCTCCCGAAGGAGGAACAGGGCGTGCACGGGCCATCAACCCCGATGGTCCGCAGCCTCACATCCCTCTACCTCCATAATTGTTTTTAAATTTCAAAGGTAAGTATTTTCTTTTTTACAGGTTCGTCAAGGTAAGTATTTGTTTTTTTGCAGGTTTTGATTCACCGTGTCCATTACTTGGTTTGGTGTTAATAAAGAATTTTCAATCCCAATTTGTTTTCTGTGTGGTCTTTTAATTTAGTTTTAACGTGTCTCTGATTTGAGCTTTTAAGGAAAACCAATAAAACATGAATTAAAACATGAAATAAAATCCCCCAAAATAACAAACTAAAACAACAAACTAACGTAAAATAGAAAAAATTAAATGAGTATGCCCTTGTCGCGATGTTTCGAAGGTGTTGCTTCTTCCTCAGGCGAGGGCATACTGAAGAGCTCTGTGTTTGAGGCTCCTATTTATACTCTCCCTCTGATCCCGCCTCCTTGGCTTTCTGTGGCTTTCTTATAATATCTTTTTTAGCTTATTGCTTTTTTCCAATTCTGCCAGACTTTTTGGCTCTCATTTTTCCCTTTTTCTTCCTTTCTTCTTTTCCAGTCTTTTCCTCTTTCCCCTTTGACTTTTCCCTTTTCATCATCCTTTTCTTTCCCTCTCCTGTCCTCTGCCCATTACCCTTCCTTTTGGTCTACATCTGTCCTCTTTCTCTTCCGAATTTTCATGTTGGAGTTGTTCACCACCAAGTTCGTTAGGCCGCTCACGCTCCTTTCACCAATGGAGTTCAAGTCCATGCTATGTGCTCCCCCAGGGGACGTCCCTGCATCATTAGCTGAGGCCCTGACCGCAGAAGAGAAGGTTTTACTGGTCGTTTGAGACCCCTTGCTGCAGGTTTGTATCTCTGGGCTGTTCTGTAATACCGAGACATTAGAGTATACACTTTTAGACAGATGAAGTGAATTGAACTTGGTCGTAATCACATTTTTCTGTGGATCGGATCTAATTTGTATCTCACTTCTATTTGCTCTATTTGTAGGTTTTTTCAAATTTGTAGTGGATTGGAACAAATCCTCATCAGTCTGAGGGGCCACAGGTCTAACTTCAAGTCCCCCAGGTCTCTCCCCCTCCCCTAAAATCAATTCTGGATGTGAAGTTGAGAGGGGACAAAGAGGCTCGTGAGAAGGAGGCATTGGCACAGGGGGCCTTTCATCTGTTGGTTTTGGATCAAGAGTAAACTCAGTAGACCGCTGGTTGCTATCAGGGAGAACAGGGGAGATAACCCGGTTTGGCAAAATACTCCCGGTGGTATTAAATTGTGGTAGCGGTACATGGTCATCTAGTAAGGGAGTCGATTGTGAATCCCGGGTAGTGGGGTTCCTCATGATCCGAACCTCAGGATACAAGGAGGTTTGATTTAGTTTATTGACTTGACTCAGAGGTGGAAATTCCTCCTCATTTTCTAGGTCTAGTTCCTCCGGTGTTTCCTCTTCCACAGAATCTACAAGTGGTGAGGAAACAGAGATGTCTGAGCCCTCCCATTGTTCGATCAATAGGGACCTAGTAGCTCCCAGAGTATCTGTAGCTAATCTAGCTTTATAGCGTTTTATCATCCAGTTTGCTGCCACCTGAAAAGCTGTGTCATCCCATATTGTATATTGATATTCTAACACGATTTTAGCATAATGTTGTTGCAGTATGGAGAGGCTATTCTGTAGCCATGTCTGCGTGTTCAGATTTACTGCCTCCCTGAGTTCCTCCGTGGGGGAGGAAGGTCTAATGAATGCCGTAAGTTTTGTAATCTGTCTAGCCATTCCCTTAGGGGGAGTTTGAGTCAGAATAGCTTTATCAATGATGTTTTTGTGGTGTATGGCCTGCATTAGCTTGAAATAACTTTAGGGTTAGGGGAAATCAAGTTTGGGAGTCCGGTCCCCGAAGGGGGCCGGGCTCCTATGCACTGTCCATACCTGTTCCCATCCCGGGCGTCAAGGTCCCCCATAGCATGCCCCAAGAGGCTGTGATCGTCCAACGGACTGGTATGATGTCCTTGTCCCGTTTCCAAAAATTACCCGTAGGTAGGTTATTATTATAATTTTTATAATTTTGTGTTTTGTGTTATGTGTTTTAATCATGTACTTGTGTGTCATTGGGCCGTCGCGACGTTTCGGCCGGTTTAGGCCTTCCTCAGGCTGGCCCAACGTGTGTGTCTGTGTGTTGTCTGCGTGCCTCTCTTGGCTTTTATAGTGTGCTGTCTCCTCCCACTCTTGGGTTTTCCGTTTCATTCTTTTTCTGTTTAATGTTCTTAATGTTTTTGTCCTTTCTTTTCTTTGGCTTTCTTTGTTTTTATATTTTTAATGGCACCCCCTTCTTTAAATGTCCTTTCCAGTATTTGTCTTACGTTATTTATGGCACCCCCTTCTTATTTGTCCTTTCCTTTGGTTTTTACGTGACTTTATGATTTTATTCCTTTCTTTGTAACCATCCTGTCCCACCTTCCTTTGTCCTTGTTATGTCCTCCTCTGTGACCTTTTGTGTGATGTCCAATTGTTTTATGTCCTCCAAGTCCTCCTTATATTTTTCTGTCCCGATTATGTGTTTCTCGTTTTGGCTTGTCCAATTGTTTTGTATCCTCCAAATCCTCCTTTTAATTTCTTGTCCTAATTATATGTATGTCTTTATTGACTTTTGTGTTTTGTCCAATTGTTTTGTGTCCTCCACGTCCTCCTTTTATT
This sequence comes from Aulonocara stuartgranti, assembly GCF_965226115.1. NCBI lineage: Eukaryota > Metazoa > Chordata > Actinopteri > Cichliformes > Cichlidae > Aulonocara > Aulonocara stuartgranti. The sequence continues at coordinate 124,471 of NC_138944.1, read as the reverse complement.
GTTTTGTCCTAATTACGTGTTTGTCTTATTGACCTTTGTATTATGTCCAATTAGTTTGTGTCCTCCAATTCCTCCTTTAATTGTTTAGTCCTAATTCTGTGTTTGTCTTTATTGATTTTTGTATAATGTCCAATTGTTTATATTCAGATTATATGTGGTTAGGGTCAGGATGTGTTGTGTCCAATTGTTTTTCTGTGTCCTTTAGGGTTAGGATTGGTGAGGGGGTCGGGATACCCCCAGCCCAGTGGCCAAAGAACCTCCTGAGGGAGCCTTCAGGGAACCCCGCGCTACCCAAGCGGGCGGACAGGCGGCACTGGCGGGTTAGGGGAAATCAAGTTTGGGAGTCCGGTCCCCGAAGGGGGCCGGGCTCCTATGCACTGTCCATACCTGTTCCCATCCCGGGCGTCAAGGTCCCCCATAGCATGCCCCAAGAGGCTGTGATCGTCCAACGGACTGGTATGATGTCCTTGTCCCGTTTCCAACCCGTAAGTAGGTTATTATTATAATTATTATTGTTTTTTTGTTGTTTTGTGTGTCAATAATGTGGTTCTGTGTCATTGGGCCGTCGCGACGTTTCGGCCGGTTTAGGCCTTCCTCAGGCTGGCCCAACGTGTGTGTCTGTGTGTTGTCTGTGTGCCTCTCTTGGCTTTTATAGTGTGCTGTCTCCTCCCACTCTTGGGTTTTCCGTTTCATTATTTTTCTGTGTAATATTCTTAATGTTTTTGTCCTTTCTTTTCTTTGGCTTTCTTTGTTTTTATGTTTTTAAATGGCACCCCCTTCTTAAATGTCCTTTCCAGTGTTTGTCTTACGTTATTTATGGCACCCCCTTCTTATTTGTCCTTTCCTTTGGTTTTTACGTGACTTTATGATTTTATTCCTTTCTTTGTAACCATCCTGTCCCACCTTCCTTTGTCCTTGTTATGTCCTCCTCTGTGACCTTTTGTGTGATGTCCAATTGTTTTATGTCCTCCAAGTCCTCCTTATATTTTTCTGTCCCGATTATGTGTTTCTCGTTTTGGCTTGTCCAATTGTTTTGTATCCTCCAAATCCTCCTTTTAATTTCTTGTCCTAATTATATGTATGTCTTTATTGACTTTTGTGTTTTGTCCAATTGTTTTGTGTCCTCCACGTCCTCCTTTTATTGTTTTGTCCTAATTACGTGTTTGTCTTATTGACCTTTGTATTATGTCCAATTGGTTTGTGTCCTCCAATTCCTCCTTAAATTGTTTAGTCCTAATTATGTGTTTGTCTTTATTGATTTTTGTATAATGTCCAATTGTTTATATTCAGATTGTATGTGGTTAGGGTCAGGATGTGTTGTGTCCAATTGTTTTTCTGTGTCCTTAGGGTTAGGATTGGTGAGGGGGTTTGGGGAAAGAAAGGGGTCCCAGGCAGAAGTCTGGGTCCCCTGGTGCACGCTCACTCGACTGGGGTGGGCACTGATGCCCCCCGATCAAAAAATTGCCCATCATTGGGTAGTAGTGGCCATTAGTTTTTCTATTGAGCCCGTCGCGACGTTTCGGCGTTACTTCGCCTTCATCAGGCTGGGCTCAATGAGGGTAGGGACTGATTTGTCCTCTATTTATACTTTTTCTTTTCTTAGCTTTTCTTTCTGACTTTTTTGTCTTACTTTTTTCTGTTTCTTCTTACTTAGGTTTAGGGGTTAGGGGTTAGGGGTTAGGGTTAGGGTAGGGGAATTGATTCCTCCTACGAGGGTAGAAGGAAGGTGCACGGGCCATCCCACGGGAGAACCCCCGATCCCTGTCCGGGTTCTCAAGGAAGGGACGTTGGCGTCGCCTTCCGTAGCGGACGACTTGCCACTCGTCCGCCATGACGAGTGGTTTTTAATTTACTATTGTAAATATAAATGAAATAAAACAAACTTGCTTTTAAACAACTAAAAGAGAGCCCAAGGCTTCAAAATCCCCTAAAAGAAAACACCGTAAATTCGGTTCCAAACAACTAAAAGAGAGCCCAAAGGCTTAAAAATCCCTGAAACTAAAATACCGTAAATTCGGTCCCAAACAACGAAAAGAGAGCCCGAAGGCTTAAAAATCCCTTAAAAGAAACCCGGGTATTCGGTTGTTTAATATAAACAAAAATAAAAAATTCTGCAAACAACTAAAAGAGAGCACAGGGGCTTGAAAATCCCTAAAAACAAAAAACCGTGTTTTCCGGTTGAAAAAAAATCAAACGTGCCTCAGGCAACGTTTCGACCCTAAAAGGTCTTCCTCAGGCCTGTGAGGCACGAAAGAAAATAAAACCAACAAAAATCCAAGCGCTCAAAACAATGGCTGGCTGCTGGAGATGTGCACTGTTTGGCCGTCGAAAGCAGAATGAGCTCTCTCTCCTGCCTGCGCTCCTTTTATATCCTCTGGTCTGTTGTGCGATTTAAACCGTTCGTTTTAAATGTTTTTCCAGTTTCCCTGTGTCCTTTTAAAATTAGGGCTTGACATTACACTAAAATGAATTACACAACATGAATTGAAATTATACACTATTTAAATTAACTTATTTATTTATTTATTTATTAGCGTGAGTGCCTTTTTAATATTTGAGTGTATAATTGTATATTTATACTTTGACAGTACAATAATGAATTTACTGTCATTAATCCAACCCCTTTTCAGAAGAGTAAAATATTTAAATATTCCCACCTGATATTAGGGTTGGACATAAAGCCAATTGGGGTTATTAGGGGAAGGGGAAAGGTTAGGGTTAGGGAAAGGGAACATGGGTGGGGTTAGGGTTAGGGGAAGGGAAGGGGTTGGGGTTAGGGAAAGGTAGTGGGAGGGGATAGGAGGTAAAGGGGAAGAGGGGGAGTGGTTAGGGTTAGGAAAAGGATCCGGATTGGGGATAAGGGGATGGGATAATAGAAATTTGGACCAGACCAGGGCACATTTCAATTAGGGTTGGACAAAGAACTGGGATCCGGAGTTGGGTCAAATTGGAAATTAAACTAAATTTGCATATTTAGGCCAGATGGGTCTTTAGTACCTAATAAATAAATCCAGTACTTTTCCTTCTTTTTACGTTCCCAATCCGTCCAGCTTACATTCCGTTGCAGGCCAGCCATTCTCATCGCTTCTTCGCCATGAATTAAAAAATGTTGAACCAAAAGAGTGTCCGTTGACTTCTTTCTCTTCACATTGTATCGATGTTGCATCATACGTGTGGACAATGTGTTCTTGGTTTCTCCAACATACTGAACACCACACTTTGAACAAAAGATAACATATACACAATTTTTTGAGTCGGTGCTGAACCCTTGCTCAACCCGAAAAACTTTCTTATCAGCGCTCTTAACAAACTTAAGCCTGACAAATTGGGATTCCAATAGCTGTGGTTTCCGCACGGTTAGAGAGGGTAACCTGGCTTTAACCAAATAATCCCGCAAGTTCTTATTCCGTCTATAGGCTGAGATAACCTTAGATGACGGAAGAAATTGCTGGACATCCGGAACCGTATCGAAATTAGTCTTAAACTTCCCATTTAGAATCTTGGAAGTGCTCGAATAAGACGTAATTAGTGGTATGATATTCCGATCATCCAACGCCTTCGATTCCCTAAAGGTCTTGAAGCAGTCCCGTAGGAATGACCTGGGATAACCTCTGTTCCTCAAGGCCTTAAAGAGTGTCCTCACTGCTTCAAGAAACTCCGCTCTTCTTGTGCAAATCCGAGCAAACCGTAAGAGCTGTGCTTTCACAATCCCTCTGAAACAGTGTGTCGGATGAAAGCTCCTCCTGTGGAGTAATGCGTGTGTATCCGTTGTTTTAAAATGCACCTTAATGTCTAACTTATGTGTCTGTAAGAAATCCGGTCCCTTGAAGACCGTGGTATCTAGGAAATCAATTGAATATTCATCAAATTCCTTTTTTAATGTAATTGAGGGATCGTGTGTATTGAGGATTTGCACAAAGTTATCAAATTCCTCACGCGACTTCGTCCAGACACCCCAAATGTCATCTAAATACCTAAGATAACATTTCGGCTTCGTCTCACACTTGGCTAAAACTTCTTGTTCCCAACTGGCCATAAAGATGTTGGCATAGGCCGGTGCAAATCTTTTGCCCATTGCCGTGCCTTTCACCTGAAGATAATATTTTTCATTAAAGACAAAATCGTTTCTAGTTAAACTAATTTCTAGTAATTTTAAAAGTTCCTGATCTGGTCTTTTGGGGTCTGGATTCCTTTCAAACACCTTCCTAACACAATTGATTCCAGCCTCAATGGGAATATTGGTGTACAGGTTATCCACATCCATACTGAAGAAGGCGGAATCAGACGTGAGGGTTAAACTCTTTACAATCTCAATAAAATGATAAGTATCTCTGACATAGGCAGGGTGAGTAATGGACAAGGGATTAAGATAATAGTCTAAGTATTCCGCTATCAAATATGTCTCACTCCCACAGTCCGAAACTATCGGTCTGCCGGGAGGAATTTCAAATGGGACTGTCCACTTATGCGGCTCCTTATGAATTTTGGGTAAAATATAAAATCTCCTCTCCCTGGGCTCAAATTTGCCAATCAAGTATTGTCTTTGCTTCGCATTTATGAATTTCTTCTTTTTTAGTGTGTCCAATATGTCAATTACCATGGGAACTGTGTCCATGTACATAGGTTTTTCCAATTTTTTATAATACACCGGATCATTAAGTTGTCTTTCCACCTCAAACATGTATTGTTCCCTACTCATTATGACAACAGCTGATCCCTTGTCAGCTGGCTTGATTACCATATGTTTGGTTTTAATTAGCTCCCGTAGCGCTTTTACTTCCTGCCATGAAATATTGGGTTTCTCATTCTGAGATTTATAATGTGTTCTAAAAACGTCTCTATCCGTATCAATTAAATTTTGGACTGGGGTTGGTATCAGATTCCATGAAGGTTCCCAAATGGAAGGGCCAATGAAAGGAAGTATGTCTCGCTTTTTAGAGTTCCTATAATGGGTTGCCAATTTGAGCTTCCTATGATAGTTTTGCATATCTAACTGAAATTGGTCCCTGCCATCCTTGCCTATGTCGAGGGTTGGGACATATGTCAACCCCTTACTGAGCAACCTACGTTGTGAGTCAGTAAGTTTGAAATTTTTTGCCAAAACTACTACTTCCTGAGCCTGAACGGACTGCGAGCCTTCCGCCCCCTCTCGTTCCAGGCTCAAGGGGCAGCAGAGTTTAGCGTCACCATCCAATGTTCAAACATTGCCCTTGCAGTGTCACTGGTCCAGTGTACATCATCCAGCTCGGTCTCAAAATCCTCCTCCGGTAAGAGGGGGATGTAGGGCATGTTCCTGATCAGATGCTCATTCAAGGTCTGGAGGTTTTCCTTTTCCTCTGTTGGGAGGTTTGGCGAAAAGTTGATCAGTGGTACCCATATCTCCGCATAGGGGAACTTCCTCTTCGCAGAACGAAGTGCCCCCTGCAGATTCTTCACTGTGGTTTCCTTAGACTTATTCGCCCTACTGTTAATGCCAAAGGACAAAATGATCTTTTCCACCACTAAATCTGGAGGTGGTGTAGTTTTTTCCATTAATGCCTGTGCGTGTCGAAAATGAGCACCCGGAAAACTATCCACCTGTAGGTTGCTAGTGAGGAAGTCTGGAAACCGACAAACGTTCGAATCCCCCATAATGAGCCACTTTTTCTCAACCTCCAACGACCAATCTGTGAGCTTCCGCTGAGTGTTTGGATGGTGCTTCACCCTAAACCTCGGCGGTTCTGGAGAAGTGAAGTGATCGAAGGAGTCCTCAAACAGATCATCACTGTGTGCAGAGTCTTCTTCTCGGTGGACCTCAACCTGAGATATCTGTGACACAGGTGACATCTGCATGTCGGCGTGCTCCAGGTCTTCACTTTGTGCAGAAGAGTGCAGGGCAGCCGCCGCTGCTTCAGCCGCTTCCTCCTCTCTCTGCATTTCATCAAACAGAGCCTCCAATTCGGGGTGCTCTGAACGATAGACTGGTGCCTCAGACTCCTCCTGGTCCTCCGCGCTTTCAGCGATAACTTCCAGGAAGGCCTCCTGGTCACGGCGTTGTCTGACTCTCCGACGCTCTTTCGGAGGTTCCGCGTGACTGCCAACCTGAGGCCAATCCTCATCTTGAACCCGTAAATCAGTCATGGTTCCAGCCGAAACCATGACCTTGGGCCTCTGCCGGGGACCTTGCTGACTACCCGAATCTCTACGTTCAGTTGAAGTAGCAGTTAAGGTTGAAACCCTAGGAGCGGTCATCGTAGCTGTGGAAGTTCCACGGGTTTGTGGAGCCTCGGGCTGAGCCGGGGTTTCCGTTTGCTGGGGGACCTGAGCCTGTCCTTGGGGTTAGGGGGTTAGGGTTAGGGTTAGGGGGTTAGGGTTAGGGTTAGGGTTAGGGGTTAGGGTTAGGGGTTAGGGTTAGGGTTAGGGGGGTTAGGGTTAGGGTTAGGGGGTTAGGGTTAGGTATTAGGAAACTATAGCTTAGATGTTTTTTAATTCAAACTTTGGTGCACGGTCCTAGGAATTACTGAAGCATCCCATCTCCACTTACTCCGCTCTTCTCCTTCTCTCCAGCATACTCCTCTTCTTCTTGGGTGCGTCTTGTACCTTCTTCCATATGTTGTCAATCATAAAAACCATCCCCCAATGTCTTTATTCCCCCCAGGCCATAAGGCAGACTCATTGAAAGTTCCAGCACTGTCACCAGTACTAAAAAAGGTCCCAAAGCCATATTTCTCCCATGACTCCCTGGAGGGGATGTGACCTCCAAGAGAAAGGGTTTTTTATCGTTTTTGATTTTCTTATTCATTTTCAACAATAATCACACTTCCATGCAGTTAGTAATTATAATGAAACCTCACACTGTTAGTGTTACACTCTGTTCAAAACAACCTCCATGCAGTTCTGTCATGGGGACTTATGGCAATCAGGGAAACATACTCAATATTGACAAGTAGTCTTTGTATATTTTTTTTTTTTTTTTTTTTTTTTTTTTTTTTTTCCCCCGGTGACATTTTGCTTAGAAATACACATATGATCTGTTCACAGAACTTCTATGTTATAAAACAAACAACAGGTTTCCAGACCATTTTTTCTTTTTGAACTTTCTTTATTTCTCACCATACTTTCAAAGCCTGACCTGTAATTCTGAGGATTCTCCCTCCCTCAGACATTGGAGTCTTAATTAATTATTCCAAACCATATACTGCATATATTTATTATTGACAACATCAAAGAAATACCAATTGTACTAAAAATTCTACACCCACAAAAGAAATATTTAAAGATGACAATAACATCCTGACATCAAAACTCTCTCCATCCTACTCCGCTGACCGACCGACCAGCCCGGGTTGGCCTGTAGGCTCACGATGCTCAGGGCCTCCTCTGTGCGTTCCCTGAAGTGAGTGGCCACTGTGGCGCGCAGCTGATCTGCCCGTGTGGCATACCGGTGTTGCTGCAAGCGCGCTCCCAAACAGGCCCAAATTCCCCCCACATACATTAGCCCACAATACTACATCGTAAGACCCACGCTGAGTCGCAGGCCTTCACACCAGCTGTCAAAGATACTTTTAGCCGTCTCACTCGTCCAATGAATGCCATCAGCTGTGGTATGGAAGTATTGTTGAGGTATACACGGTAAATAATTATAATGTGTACTGATGAAGTTATTGATCATAGTGAGATTTGACTGTTGGAGTTTGGATAGTGATCTGGAAAAGTGAATGTGGGCTACAAAAATGTCCGCATTCGGAAACACGGCTTTCGCCCCATTCACCACCTTTCGTAGTTGTTTAATTGAGGTTTTCTGGGGGTCCTGATCCTTATTATTAAGGCCTACAGACAAGATCACCATTTCCGCAATTTCACACACCGGCGTCATTTCCAACAGGTTGAAGAAATGGTAAAAGTTCGCACCCGGGTAGCTCTCCACCTGAATCTGATCATTCTCGAAGGGGGGTATTCTATTTAGATTGGAGTCCCCCAAGAAAACTACCGGTTTATCAACTTTGATTCTCCAATCCTGTAATTTCCTACTAGGTCTCGCCCGATGGTACGTAGGTGTATGGTAACCCCCCTCTGCGCCCCTCGTCTCCGCCTCCGCCCCGACCGGCTCTCCCTTTCCCGTAAGCCCGCGCCCGCTATGAGACTCCCTCTGCTTTATTTGCCGCACGGTTTTAAATTCTGCCACCGAGCCCTCGCTCTCATTATCCTCCTCATTCAGGTGAAAATTACTCTTAATATTATAATAGTGGGGATCAGAGCGGTCCAATGAGTCACTGCTCAGGTTTCCCGCCGGCTCCTGCTGTTGCAGGGCCTCAATCGTCATTTCACCCACTACCTTGTCACCTGTTTTAGCAGAGGTTTGGATTTTTACTCGCTTTTGTTGTTTCATTATAGGGTCCGGACCATTCGTCCGGTCTCCTGCGCGAGACGTGGAGCAGGAAACTGAAGGGGTGGCAGGCTCAGATGTCAACCTGTTCGCGGCCGTTAAGGGCAAGTCACAGCGCACAATATTTCTAGGACGCACAGGGGGAGAGCACAAAGAGGCAGGCAGAATGTCATCGGTTTCATCTAAATCAACCACCACGTTTGATCTAATTCTGGCTGTTGTCTCCACCCTACTCCCACCCTCTCCCGTCTTCCCCCCATCTCCATTTCTCCCCTTCGGGAGAGCTCCCGCGGTGGCCGGCGCACGGGCATTCACAGTCTGAAGCTCATTCAGCTCTTCTACAATAGTTTTCCTTTTTCCCAACGATAGGTTTTTCTGATAGGAAACATTTTGTATATTACTGCTGCTAGCAGTCTGGTTTTTAACCACTGTAGGTAAGGGCGGAAATTCATTATCATCTCTCAGATCAATCGGCATTACCCCCGATCTTCCCCCCCTCTGTACTGTATTCTGTTCCCGTGTGTGGCCGGCCTCCGAACGGGCCCTCCCTCCACCCTCTTCCCCTGACGATTTAAGCAGAGTTTCAACTGTTGACATTGTAGAAACACGTAAGCGAGCCCCGTATCTTTTAAAGGCCCACGTCCTTGCCACCTGAAATGACACCTCAGTCTTTCTAGTTTCTTTTAAAGATTCAATGATAGTGGCATAATGATCATAAAGAATATCTAAATTTTTAGACATCCAAGAGTCTGTGTTTTGATCAAGTTGCCTCCTAACTTGTTCTGTGGGCACAGCCGGTTTTATAAAACTAGAGAGCCTGGACACCTGTTTTATCATACCCCTGGGGTATAAGCCCGTGTCGCGTGCCTCTACAATCACACTTTTATGGTGTACTGTCCGTATTAATTTAAATATATTCTTCGCACTCTTCCTTGTGTCGGCATCAAGTGCACGCTTTGGTGCGGGAGCATCTTGTCCTCCTTGTTGTCTGACACGTCTCATGTTCGGGCGACCCCATCCCTCCCCGTGCCTCGTCCCCTCCCGACCCCCAGCATGCGTAGCCAGACCATCATCAGACAAACTTTCACCTAAGGTTTCAAAGTTATTGTTTTGTACCTTATATTTGTCAGTGGGGAGCTCACCTGAGTTTCTTTGTGTTTGTTGGACCACTCGATTCAGGCTCAGTGATCTCTGCCTCCTCCGTGCTCTTCGCTGGTGGCGTGGAAACGTCCATCCGCCATCCTGCATGTCGTTTTCTGGCAGTCGTGGCGTTTCCGACCGGTGTGCCTCCATCCTGGACCCGAACAATATGGTAGTCCCACCGAACACGGGCGTCCCCGCGTCAGTGTCTGTTGGTCGGTGAAGACTCAAAAAACAAGAGGGTTTTAGGTGCACAAACCGATGCCTCGCTCAGATCCAACGCCACCTCTCACTTCCCGTTTAGAGTTAACGGTCACTTCACTACAGGTGAAATAAAAACTCCCCACTTTACAATTGTAAAAAAAGTTTGTCAATTAAAATAGTCTTTCATGTGACTGGGCTAAACAAAGTTACTTGTCGCCCATCTCTGGAAGGGCTAAAAAAAGTCGCCTTTCTTCCAATAAGTTTGGTCTGGCGTCCCTGACGTTTCGCGGAGTTACCGCTTCTTCAGAGGGATACATGCTACTAGGTGTCCGGAAGGAGCGAGGCATTTAAACACATTTCCTGGGAGATGCCCAAGTCCTGGGCCCCTCCCAGGATTGGTAATCATAGGTTACATGGGTATTACATGTGACCAAATCCCTCCCCAATAAAAGGTGTCCAGGCCTCTCTCTAAAAGAACAACAATATTAAAAATAAGAATAAAAACCTTTAAAATATCATATGGAATTAAAAATAAAAAATAAAAATAACCTTAAAAAATTGTAAAAAGAATATAAACCCATGATATAATCTTTATGATTAAAAACATCATCCTGCTGAGGATGGTTTAATAAAATATATGTATATATGTACACATATAAAAGGACATTATTTTATAAGAAAGAAGGTGAACACAAAATAATATCTTCTAAAAAGCAAGAGGGGTGGAAAAAAAAAAACAAAGCTAAAGTTAAGACAAATATAGATCAAATGGGGATGGAGAGAAAAATATAATAAAAAACTAGGTAAGGGGGTGGGGTCCGGAGGGAGTCTTAGGGCTGTCGCGGACCAGGGGGAGAACCCGACAACGGGTAACATCCGGAGCAGGAACGTGAAAAACAGGGAAAGAAAAGAAAAAAGAAATACATAGAAAAATCTATAAAAACTAAATAAACAATCAACCCATATTCACCTTGATTTCAAAAATAAAAAAGGCTGTGTAAGGCTACCCATAATAATAAGAAACCTATATTAAGAATAGCTTTTTAAGAATAATTAAATAAACAATCAACAAAAACCACAACTTAAAAGGCTGCTTTTCCTATTGCACTAGGACAGCCATTATACTCCCCAATAGATGATGGGGGGAAGACCTCACTACAACGAAATCAGATAAAAGGTCCAGTCGGTCAGCGGAGGCCTCAAAATAAATAAGAGGGTAAAGTAATTCTTATTTCATGGCCACCTTACCCCAGATGCTTGGCATTTTTAAGAAATTAACTTCCCACTATGAGGTTTAGGTTTCCCAAATGCAGTCACCAACTGTTGATATTTCCCCCAAGATGTTAAGTTTAGGGTTATGCGACCTGGGCAGGGTCATCTTCCCTTTTAATTCTCTAGTTCTAATAGTGTCTGCCAAGCCAAGGTGGTTAGGTTTAGGGCCATGTGTCTGGTTAAGACCATCCTCCAAATTATCCACATTCTAGGGACACTTTCTTAAGGCAATGGTTAGGTTTAGGGTCCAGTGGCCTGGATAGGCTCATCCCACAGGTTATACACAATGAAGATACAAACAAAGAAATTGTTAAATTCAGATTATTAGATCTTTTTGAAAAAAAACAATTCAATAAACTCAGTAATCTCCATTTGTCCCAAGGAGATGCTGTTTTATGTTTCAAGGAGTAGTCAGTCTGTTTACTAAGAGGTCCTTTTAGGAATCGTGGATGGATGTCAGATACAAATTCCTGGCACAGGCTAGTTAGGTATTAGGAAACTATAGCTTAGATGTTTTTTAATTCAAACTTTGGTGCACGGTCCTAGGAATTACTGAAGCATCCCATCTCCACTTACTCCGCTCTTCTCCTTCTCTCCAGCATACTCCTCTTCTTCTTGGGTGCGTCTTGTACCTTCTTCCATATGTTGTCAATCATAAAAACCATCCCCCAATGTCTTTATTCCCCCCAGGCCATAAGGCAGACTCATTGAAAGTTCCAGCACTGTCACCAGTACTAAAAAAGGTCCCAAAGCCATATTTCTCCCATGACTCCCTGGAGGGGATGTGACCTCCAAGAGAAAGGGTTTTTTATCGTTTTTGATTTTCTTATTCATTTTCAACAATAATCACACTTCCATGCAGTTAGTAATTATAATGAAACCTCACACTGTTAGTGTTACACTCTGTTCAAAACAACCTCCATGCAGTTCTGTCATGGGGACTTATGGCAATCAGGGAAACATACTCAATATTGACAAGTAGTCTTTGTATTTTTTTTTTTTTTTTTTTTTTTTTTTTTTTTTTTTTTCGGTGACATTTTGCTTAGAAATACACATATGATCTGTTCACAGAACTTCTATGTTATAAAACAAACAACAGGTTTCCAGACCATTTTTTCTTTTTGAACTTTCTTTATTTCTCACCATACTTTCAAAGCCTGACCTGTAATTCTAAGGATTCTCCCTCCCTCAGACATTGGAGTCTTAATTAATTATTCCAAACCATATACTGCATATATTTAATATTGACAACATCAAAGAAATACCAATTGTACTAAAAATTCTACACCCACAAAAGAAATATTTAAAGATGACAATAACATCCTGACATCAAAACTCTCTCCATCCTACTCCGCTGACCGACCGACCAGCCCGGGTTGGCCTGTAGGCTCACGATGCTCAGGGCCTCCTCTGTGCGTTCCCTGAAGTGAGTGGCCACTGTGGCGCGCAGCTGATCTGCCCGTGTGGCATACCGGTATTGCTGCAAGCGCGCTCCCAAACAGGCCCAAATTCCCCCCACATACATTAGCCCACAATACTATATCGTAGGACCCACGCTGAGTCGCAGGCCTTCACACCAGCTATCAAAGATACTTTTAGCCGTCTCACTCGTCCAATGAATGCCATCAGCTGTGGTATGGAAGTATTGTTGAGGTATACACGGTAAATAATTATAATGTGTACTGATGAAGTTATTGATCATAGTGAGATTTGACTGTTGGAGTTTGGATAGTGATCTGGAAAAGTGAATGTGGGCTACAAAAATGTCCGCATTCGGAAACACGGCTTTCGCCCCATTCACCACCTTTCGTAGTTGTTTAATTGAGGTTTTCTGGGGGTCCTGATCCTTATTATTAAGGCCTACAGACAAGATCACCATTTCCGCAATTTCACACACCGGCGTCATTTCCAACAGGTTGAAGAAATGGTAAAAGTTCGCACCCGGGTAGCTCTCCACCTGAATCTGATCATTCTCGAAGGGGGGTATTCTATTTAGATTGGAGTCCCCCAAGAAAACTACCGGTTTATCAACTTTGATTCTCCAATCCTGTAATTTCCTACTAGGTCTCGCCCGATGGTACGTAGGTGTATGGTAACCCCCCTCTGCGCCCCTCGTCTCCGCCTCCGCCCCGACCGGCTCTCCCTTTCCCGTAAGCCCGCGCCCGCTATGAGACTCCCTCTGCTTTATTTGCCGCACGGTTTTAAATTCTGCCACCGAGCCCTCGCTCTCATTATCCTCCTCATTCAGGTGAAAATTACTCTTAATATTATAATAGTGGGGATCAGAGCGGTCCAATGAGTCACTGCTCAGGTTTCCCGCCGGCTCCTGCTGTTGCAGGGCCTCAATCGTCATTTCACCCACTACCTTGTCACCTGTTTTAGCAGAGGTTTGGATTTTTACTCGCTTTTGTTGTTTCATTATAGGGTCCGGACCATTCGTCCGGTCTCCTGCGCGAGACGTGGAGCAGGAAACTGAAGGGGTGGCAGGCTCAGATGTCAACCTGTTCGCGGCCGTTAAGGGCAAGTCACAGCGCACAATATTTCTAGGACGCACAGGGGGAGAGCACAAAGAGGCAGGCAGAATGTCATCGGTTTCATCTAAATCAACCACCACGTTTGATCTAATTCTGGCTGTTGTCTCCACCCTACTCCCACCCTCTCCCGTCTTCCCCCCATCTCCATTTCTCCCCTTCGGGAGAGCTCCCGCGGTGGCCGGCGCACGGGCATTCACAGTCTGAAGCTCATTCAGCTCTTCTACAATAGTTTTCCTTTTTCCCAACGATAGGTTTTTCTGATAGGAAACATTTTGTATATTACTGCTGCTAGCAGTCTGGTTTTTAACCACTGTAGGTAAGGGCGGAAATTCATTATCATCTCTCAGATCAATCGGCATTACCCCCGATCTTCCCCCCCTCTGTACTGTATTCTGTTCCCGTGTGTGGCCGGCCTCCGAACGGGCCCTCCCTCCACCCTCTTCCCCTGACGATTTAAGCAGAGTTTCAACTGTTGACATTGTAGAAACACGTAAGCGAGCCCCGTATCTTTTAAAGGCCCACGTCCTTGCCACCTGAAATGACACCTCAGTCTTTCTAGTTTCTTTTAAAGATTCAATGATAGTGGCATAATGATCATAAAGAATATCTAAATTTTTAGACATCCAAGAGTCTGTGTTTTGATCAAGTTGCCTCCTAACTTGTTCTGTGGGCACAGCCGGTTTTATAAAACTAGAGAGCCTGGACACCTGTTTTATCATACCCCTGGGGTATAAGCCCGTGTCGCGTGCCTCTACAATCACACTTTTATGGTGTACTGTCCGTATTAATTTAAATATATTCTTCGCACTCTTCCTTGTGTCGGCATCAAGTGCACGCTTTGGTGCGGGAGCATCTTGTCCTCCTTGTTGTCTGACACGTCTCATGTTCGGGCGACCCCATCCCTCCCCGTGCCTCGTCCCCTCCCGACCCCCAGCATGCGTAGCCAGACCATCATCAGACAAACTTTCACCTAAGGTTTCAAACTTACTGTTTTGTACCTTATATTTGTCAGTGGGGAGCTCACCTGAGTTTCTTTGTGTTTGTTGGACCACTGGATCGTGATCTCTGCCTCCTCCGTGCTCTTCGCTGGTGGCGTGGAAACGTCCATCCGCCATCCTGCATGTCGTTTCTGGCAGTCGTGGCGTTTCCGACCGGTGTGCCTCCATCCTGGACCCGAACAATATGGTAAGCCCACCGAACACGGGCGTCCCCGCGTCAGTGTCTGTTGGTCGGTGAAGACTCAAAAAACAAGAGGGTTTTAGGTGCACAAACCGATGCCTCGCTCAGATCCAACGCCACCTCTCACTTCCCGTTTAGAGTTAACGGTCACTTCACTACAGGTGAAATAAAAACTCCCCACTTTACAATTGTCAAAAAAGTTTGTCAATTAAAATAGTCTTTCATGTGACTGGGCTAAACAAAGTTACTTGTCGCCCATCTCTGGAAGGGCTAAAAAAAGTCGCCTTTCTTCCAATAAGTTTGGTCTGGCGTCCCTGACGTTTCGCGGAGTTACCGCTTCTTCAGAGGGATACATGCTACTAGGTGTCCGGAAGGACGGCATTTAAACACATTTCCTGGGAGATGCCCAAGTCCTGGGCCCCTCCCAGGATTGGTAATCATAGGTTACATGGGTATTACATGTGACCAAATCCCTCCAATAAAAGGTGTCCAGGCCTCTCTCTAAAAGAACAACAATATTAAAAATAAGAATAAAAACCTTTAAAATATCATATGGAATTAAAAATAAAAAATAAAAATAACCTTAAAAAATTGTAAAAAGAATATAAACTCATGATATAATCTTTATGATTAAAAACATCATCCTGCTGAGGATGGTTTAATAAAATATATGTATATATGTACACATATAAAAGGACATTATTTTATAAGAAAGAAGGTGAACACAAAATAATATCTTCTAAAAAGCAAGAGGGGTGGAAAAAAAAAAAAAACAAAGCTAAAGTTAAGACAAATATAGATCAAATGGGGATGGAGAGAAAAATATAATAAAAAACTAGGTAAGGGGGTGGGGTCCGGAGGGAGTCTTAGGGCTGTCGCGGACCAGGGGGAGAACCCGACAACGGGTAACATCAGGAGCAGGAACGTGAAAAACAGGGAAAGAAAAAAGAAATACATAGAAAAATCTTAAAAAACTAAATAAACAATCAACCCATATTCACCTTGATTTCAAAAATAAAAAAGGCTGTGTAAGGCTACCCATAATAATAAGAAACCTCTTATTAGCAAAGATAACGCCAAAGCACAGGATGGATGCATTCCAGCACTGTGGCCCTGTAATAAAGACTTCCAGTGTCAAACTGGCCTGTCCACAGTCCACCGGTCCCACTTTGAGAACATCTACCACAGTGTACAGCTACAACCTGAACTGGTGCGCAGCTACAATCCTGTACTGAGTAAGAAATGGAAAACATTTGTTGTTGTGACACAGTGGGAGCGATGCCAACTGTGTCATACGTATAAAACAGTGTAAAACTGCTGTTATATGGAAACCCAGATGCTTGGCATTTTTAAGAAATTAACTTCCCACTATGAGGTTTAGGTTTCCCAAATGCAGTCACCAACTGTTGATATTTCCCCCAAGATGTTAAGTTTAGGGTTATGCGACCTGGGCAGGGTCATCTTCCCTTTTAATTCTCTAGTTCTAATAGTGTCTGCCAAGCCAAGGTGGTTAGGTTTAGGGCCATGTGTCTGGTTAAGACCATCCTCCAAATTATCCACATTCTAGGGACACTTTCTTAAGGCAATGGTTAGGTTTAGGGTCCAGTGGCCTGGATAGGCTCATCCCACAGGTTATACACAATGAAGATACAAACAAAGAAATTGTTAAATTCAGATTATTAGATCTTTTTGAAAAAGAACAATTCAATAAACTCAGTAATCTCCATTTGTCCCAAGGAGATGCTGTTTTATGTTTCAAGGAGTAGTCAGTCTGTTTACTAAGAGGTCCTTTTAGGAATCGTGGATGGATGTCAGATACAAATTCCTGGCACAGGCTAGTTAGGTATTAGGAAACTATAGCTTAGATGTTTTTTAATTCAAACTTTGGTGCACGGTCCTAGGAATTACTGAAGCATCCCATCTCCACTTACTCCGCTCTTCTCCTTCTCTCCAGCATACTCCTCTTCTTCTTGGGTGCGTCTTGTACCTTCTTCCATATGTTGTCAATCATAAAAACCATCCCCCAATGTCTTTATTCCCCCCAGGCCATAAGGCAGACTCATTGAAAGTTCCAGCACTGTCACCAGTACTAAAAAAGGTCCCAAAGCCATATTTCTCCCATGACTCCCTGGAGGGGATGTGACCTCCAAGAGAAAGGGTTTTTTATCGTTTTTGATTTTCTTATTCATTTTCAACAATAATCACACTTCCATGCAGTTAGTAATTATAATGAAACCTCACACTGTTAGTGTTACACTCTGTTCAAAACAACCTCCATGCAGTTCTGTCATGGGGACTTATGGCAATCAGGGAAACATACTCAATATTGACAAGTAGTCTTTGTATTTTTTTTTTTTTTTTTTTTTTTTTTTTTTTTCGGTGACATTTTGCTTAGAAATACACATATGATCTGTTCACAGAACTTCTATGTTATAAAACAAACAACAGGTTTCCAGACCATTTTTTCTTTTTGAACTTTCTTTATTTCTCACCATACTTTCAAAGCCTGACCTGTAATTCTAAGGATTCTCCCTCCCTCAGACATTGGAGTCTTAATTAATTATTCCAAACCATATACTGCATATATTTAATATTGACAACATCAAAGAAATACCAATTGTACTAAAAATTCTACACCCACAAAAGAAATATTTAAAGATGACAATAACATCCTGACATCAAAACTCTCTCCATCCTACTCCGCTGACCGACCGACCAGCCCGGGTTGGCCTGTAGGCTCACGATGCTCAGGGCCTCCTCTGTGCGTTCCCTGAAGTGAGTGGCCACTGTGGAGCGCAGCTGATCTGCCCGTGTGGCATACCGGTGTTGCTGCAAGCGCGCTCCCAAACAGGCCCAAATTCCCCCCACATACATTAGCCCACAATACTACATCGTAAGACCCACGCTGAGTCGCAGGCCTTCACACCAGCTGTCAAAGATACTTTTAGCCGTCTCACTCGTCCAATGAATGCCATCAGCTGTGGTATGGAAGTATTGTTGAGGTATACACGGTAAATAATTATAATGTGTACTGATGAAGTTATTGATCATAGTGAGATTTGACTGTTGGAGTTTGGATAGTGATCTGGAAAAGTGAATGTGGGCTACAAAAATGTCCGCATTCGGAAACACGGCTTTCGCCCCATTCACCACCTTTCGTAGTTGTTTAATTGAGGTTTTCTGGGGGTCCTGATCCTTATTATTAAGGCCTACAGACAAGATCACCATTTCCGCAATTTCACACACCGGCGTCATTTCCAACAGGTTGAAGAAATGGTAAAAGTTCGCACCCGGGTAGCTCTCCACCTGAATCTGATCATTCTCGAAGGGGGGTATTCTATTTAGATTGGAGTCCCCCAAGAAAACTACCGGTTTATCAACTTTGATTCTCCAATCCTGTAATTTCCTACTAGGTCTCGCCCGATGGTACGTAGGTGTATGGTAACCCCCCTCTGCGCCCCTCGTCTCCGCCTCCGCCCCGACCGGCTCTCCCTTTCCCGTAAGCCCGCGCCCGCTATGAGACTCCCTCTGCTTTATTTGCCGCACGGTTTTAAATTCTGCCACCGAGCCCTCGCTCTCATTATCCTCCTCATTCAGGTGAAAATTACTCTTAATATTATAATAGTGGGGATCAGAGCGGTCCAATGAGTCACTGCTCAGGTTTCCCGCCGGCTCCTGCTGTTGCAGGGCCTCAATCGTCATTTCACCCACTACCTTGTCACCTGTTTTGGCAGAGGTTTGGATTTTTACTCGCTTTTGTTGTTTCATTATAGGGTCCGGACCATTCGTCCGGTCTCCTGCGCGAGACGTGGAGCAGGAAACTGAAGGGGTGGCAGGCTCAGATGTCAACCTGTTCGCGGCCGTTAAGGGCAAGTCACAGCGCACAATATTTCTAGGACGCACAGGGGGAGAGCACAAAGAGGCAGGCAGAATGTCATCGGTTTCATCTAAATCAACCACCACGTTTGATCTAATTCTGGCTGTTGTCTCCACCCTACTCCCACCCTCTCCCGTCTTCCCCCCATCTCCATTTCTCCCCTTCGGGAGAGCTCCCGCGGTGGCCGGCGCACGGGCATTCACAGTCTGAAGCTCATTCAGCTCTTCTACAATAGTTTTCCTTTTTCCCAACGATAGGTTTTTCTGATAGGAAACATTTTGTATATTACTGCTGCTAGCAGTCTGGTTTTTAACCACTGTAGGTAAGGGCGGAAATTCATTATCATCTCTCAGATCAATCGGCATTACCCCCGATCTTCCCCCCCTCTGTACTGTATCCTGTTCCCGTGTGTGGCCGGCCTCCGAACGGGCCCTCCCTCCACCCTCTTCCCCTGACGATTTAAGCAGAGTTTCAACTGTTGACATTGTAGAAACACGTAAGCGAGCCCCGTATCTTTTAAAAGCCCACGTCTTTGCCACCTGAAATGACACCTCAGTCTTTCTAGTTTCTTTTAAAGATTCAATGATAGTGGCATAATGATCATAAAGAATATCTAAATTTTTAGACATCCAAGAGTCTGTGTTTTGATCAAGTTGCCTCCTAACTTGTTCTGTGGGCACAGCCGGTTTTATAAAACTAGAGAGCCTGGACACCTGTTTTATCATACCCCTGGGGTATAAGCCCGTGTCGCGTGCCTCTACAATCACACTTTTATGGTGTACTGTCCGTATTAATTTAAATATATTCTTCGCACTCTTCCTTGTGTCGGCATCAAGTGCACGCTTTGGTGCGGGAGCATCTTGTCCTCCTTGTTGTCTGACACGTCTCATGTTCGGGCGACCCCATCCCTCCCCGTGCCTCGTCCCCTCCCGACCCCCAGCATGCGTAGCCAGACCATCACCAGACAAACTTTCACCTAAGGTTTCAAAGTTATTGTTCTGTACCTTATATTTGTCAGTGGGGAGCTCACCTGAGTTTCTTTGTGTTTGTTGGACCACTCGATTCAGGCTCAGTGATCTCTGCCTCCTCCGTGCTCTTCGCTGGTGGCGTGGAAACGTCCATCCGCCATCCTGCATGTCGTCTTCTGGCAGTCGTGGCGTTTCCGACCGGTGTGCCTCCATCCTGGACCCGAACAATATGGTAGTCCCACCGAACACGGGCGTCCCCGCGTCAGTGTCTGTTGGTCGGTGAAGACTCAAAAAACAAGAGGGTTTTAGGTGCACAAACCGATGCCTCGCTCAGATCCAACGCCACCTCTCACTTCCCGTTTAGAGTTAACGGTCACTTCACTACAGGTGAAAATAAAAACTCCCCACTTTACAATTGTAAAAAAAGTTTGTCAATTAAAATAGTCTTTCATGTGACTGGGCTAAACAAAGTTACTTGTCGCCCATCTCTGGAAGGGCTAAAAAAAGTCGCCTTTCTTCCAATAAGTTTGGTCTGGCGTCCCTGACGTTTCGCGGAGTTACCGCTTCTTCAGAGAGGGATACATGCTACTAGGTGTCCGGAAGGAGCGAGGCATTTAAACACATTTCCTGGGAGATGCCCAAGTCCTGGGCCCCTCCCAGGATTGGTAATCATAGGGGCCATGTTAAGTGGTCTGGAAATGAGCTATTAGCTGTGTGTAAAACCAAAAAGCTTGTTGTACTTATGAGCTTAAATGCAAAGCTGCAGCATTATTGACTATGGGGTATATATACAAATCCAAAAACAACTTGTTCACCCACCTCACAGGTGATTTTCTGACATTGTTATTTCTGCTTTAAACCCCTGCAGAGTGATCAAGGTGTCCCTTGAACATCTATCTTTATGATTAAAAACATCATCCTGCTGAGGATGGTTTAATAAAATATATGTATATATGTACACATATAAAAGGACATTATTTTATAAGAAAGAAGGTGAACACAAAATAATATCTTCTAAAAAGCAAGAGGGGTGGAAAAAAAACAAAGCTAAAGTTAAGACAAATATAGATCAAATGGGGATGGAGAGAAAAATATAATAAAAAACTAGGTAAGGGGGTGGGGTCCGGAGGGAGTCTTAGGGCTGTCGCGGACCAGGGGAGGTCCCACAACGGGTACATTGGGAGACAGGAACGTGAAAAACAGGGAAAGAAAAGAAAAAAGAAATACATAGAAAAATCTATAAAAACTAAATAAACAATCAACCCATATTCACCTTGATTTCAAAAATAAAAAAGGCTGTGTAAGGCTACCCATAATAATAAGAAACCTATATTAAGAATGGCTTTTTAAGAATAATTAAATAAACAATCAACAAAAACCACAACTTAAAAAGGCTGCTTTTCCTATTGCACTAGGACAGCCATTATACTCCCCAATAGATGATGGGGAAGACCTCACTACAACGAAATCAGATAAAAGGTCCAGTCGGTCAGCGGAGGCCTCAAAATAAATAAACAAATCAACTTTATTTCATGGCCACCTTACCCCAGATGCTTGGCATTTTTAAGAAATTAACTTCCCACTATGAGGTTTAGGTTTCCCAAATGCAGTCACGCAACTGTTGATATTTCCCCCAAGATGTTAAGTTTAGGGTTATGCGACCTGGGCAGGGTCATCTTCCCTTTTAATTCTCTAGTTCTAATAGTGTCTGCCAAGCCAAGGTGGTTAGGTTTAGGGCCATGTGTCTGGTTAAGACCATCCTCCAAATTATCCACATTCTAGGGACACTTTCTTAAGGCAATGGTTAGGTTTAGGGTCCAGTGGCCTGGATAGGCTCATCCCACAGGTTATACACAATGAAGATACAAACAAAGAAATTGTTAAATTCAGATTATTAGATCTTTTTGAAAAAGAACAATTCAATAACTTGAGTAATCTCCATTTGTCCCAAGGAGATGCTGTTTTATGTTTCAAGGAGTAGTCAGTCTGTTTACTAAGAGGTCCTTTTAGGAATCGTGGATGGATGTCAGATACAAATTCCTGGCACAGGCTAGTTAGGTATTAGGAAACTATAGCTTAGATGTTTTTTAATTCAAACTTTGGTGCACGGTCCTAGGAATTACTGAAGCATCCCATCTCCACTTACTCCGCTCTTCTCCTTCTCTCCAGCATACTCCTCTTCTTCTTGGGTGCGTCTTGTACCTTCTTCCATATGTTGTCAATCATAAAAACCATCCCCCAATGTCTTTATTCCCCCCAGGCCATAAGGCAGACTCATTGAAAGTTCCAGCACTGTCACCAGTACTAAAAAAGGTCCCAAAGCCATATTTCTCCCATTACTCCCTGGAGGGATGTGACCTCCAAGAGAAAGGGTTTTTTATCGTTTTTGATTTTCTTATTCATTTTCAACAATAATCACACTTCCATGCAGTTAGTAATTATAATGAAACCTCACACTGTTAGTGTTACACTCTGTTCAAAACAACCTCCATGCAGTTCTGTCATGGGGACTTATGGCAATCAGGGAAACATACTCAATATTGACAAGTAGTCTTTGTATTTTTTTTTTTTTTTTTTTTTTTTTTTTTTTGGTGACATTTTGCTTAGAAATACACATATGATCTGTTCACAGAACTTCTATGTTATAAAACAAACAACAGGTTTCCAGACCATTTTTTCTTTTTGAACTTTCTTTATTTCTCACCATACTTTCAAAGCCTGACCTGTAATTCTAAGGATTCTCCCTCCCTCAGACATTGGAGTCTTAATTAATTATTCCAAACCATATACTGCATATATTTAATATTGACAACATCAAAGAAATACCAATTGTACTAAAAATTCTACACCCACAAAAGAAATATTTAAAGATGACAATAACATCCTGACATCAAAACTCTCTCCATCCTACTCCGCTGACCGACCGACCAGCCCGGGTTGGCCTGTAGGCTCACGATGCTCAGGGCCTCCCGCGCTCCCCTAAAGTGAGTGGCCACTGTGGAGCGCAGCTGATCTGCCCGTGTGGCATACCGGTGTTGCTGCAAGCGCGCTCCCAAACAGGCCCAAATTCCCCCCACATACATTAGCCCACAATACTACATCGTAAGACCCACGCTGAGTCGCAGGCCTTCACACCAGCTGTCAAAGGTAAGACTTTTAGCCGTCTCACTCGTCCAATGAATGCCATCAGCTGTGGTATGGAAGTATTGTTGAGGTATACACGGTAAATAATTATAATGTGTACTGATGAAGTTATTGATCATAGTGAGATTTGACTGTTGGAGTTTGGATAGTGATCTGGAAAAGTGAATGTGGGCTACAAAAATGTCCGCATTCGGAAACACGGCTTTCGCCCCATTCACCACCTTTCGTAGTTGTTTAATTGAGGTTTTGTGTCCTGATCCTTATTATTAAGGCCTACAGACAAGATCACCATTTCCGCAATTTCACACACCGGCGTCATTTCCAACAGGTTGAAGAAATGGTAAAAGTTCGCACCCGGGTAGCTCTCCACCTGAATCTGATCATTCTCGAAGGGGGGTATTCTATTTAGATTGGAGTCCCCCAAGAAAACTACCGGTTTATCAACTTTGATTCTCAATCCTGTAATTTCCTACTAGGTCTCGCCCGATGGTACGTAGGTGTATGGTAACCCCCCTCTGCGCCCCTCGTCTCCGCCTCCGCCCCGACCGGCTCTCCCTTTCCCGTAAGCCCGCGCCCGCTATGAGACTCCCTCTGCTTTATTTGCCGCACGGTTTTAAATTCTGCCACCGAGCCCTCGCTCTCATTATCCTCCTCATTCAGGTGAAAATTACTCTTAATATTATAATAGTGGGGATCAGAGCGGTCCAATGAGTCACTGCTCAGGTTTCCCGCCGGCTCCTGCTGTTGCAGGGCCTCAATCGTCATTTCACCCACTACCTTGTCACCTGTTTTGGCAGAGGTTTGGATTTTTACTCGCTTTTGTTGTTTCATTATAGGGTCCGGACCATTCGTCCGGTCTCCTGCGCGAGACGTGGAGCAGGAAACTGAAGGGGTGGCAGGCTCAGATGTCAACCCTGCTCCTACAGCCGTTAAGGGCAAGTCACAGCGCACAATATTTCTAGGACGCACAGGGGGAGAGCACAAAGAGGCAGGCAGAATGTCATCGGTTTCATCTAAATCAACCACCACGTTTGATCTAATTCTGGCTGTTGTCTCCACCCTACTCCCACCCTCTCCCGTCTTCCCCCCATCTCCATTTCTCCCCTTCGGGAGAGCTCCCGCGGTGGCCGGCGCACGGGCATTCACAGTCTGAAGCTCATTCAGCTCTTCTACAATAGTTTTCCTTTTTCCCAACGATAGGTTTTTCTGATAGGAAACATTTTGTATATTACTGCTGCTAGCAGTCTGGTTTTTAACCACTGTAGGTAAGGGCGGAAATTCATTATCATCTCTCAGATCAATCGGCATTACCCCCGATCTTCCCCCCCTCTGTACTGTATTCTGTTCCCGTGTGTGGCCGGCCTCCGAACGGGCCCTCCCTCCACCCTCTTCCCCTGACGATTTAAGCAGAGTTTCAACTGTTGACATTGTAGAAACACGTAAGCGAGCCCCGTATCTTTTAAAAGCCCACGTCTTTGCCACCTGAAATGACACCTCAGTCTTTCTAGTTTCTTTTAAAGATTCAATGATAGTGGCATAATGATCATAAAGAATATCTAAATTTTTAGACATCCAAGAGTCTGTGTTTTGATCAAGTTGCCTCCTAACTTGTTCTGTGGGCACAGCCGGTTTTATAAAACTAGAGAGCCTGGACACCTGTTTTATCATACCCCTGGGGTATAAGCCCGTGTCGCGTGCCTCTACAATCACACTTTTATGGTGTACTGTCCGTATTAATTTAAATATATTCTTCGCACTCTTCCTTGTGTCGGCATCAAGTGCACGCTTTGGTGCGGGAGCATCTTGTCCTCCTTGTTGTCTGACACGTCTCATGTTCGGGCGACCCCATCCCTCCCCGTGCCTCGTCCCCTCCCGACCCCCAGCATGCGTAGCCAGACCATCATCAGACAAACTTTCACCTAAGGTTTCAAAGTTATTGTTTTGTACCTTATATTTGTCAGTGGGGAGCTCACCTGAGTTTCTTTGTGTTTGTTGGACCACTCGATTCAGGCTCAGTGATCTCTGCCTCCTCCGTGCTCTTCGCTGGTGGCGTGGAAACGTCCATCCGCCATCCTGCATGTCGTTTTCTGGCAGTCGTGGCGTTTCCGACCGGTGTGCCTCCATCCTGGACCCGAACAATATGGTAGTCCCACCGAACACGGGCGTCCCCGCGTCAGTGTCTGTTGGTCGGTGAAGACTCAAAAAACAAGAGGGTTTTAGGTGCACAAACCGATGCCTCGCTCAGATCCAACGCCACCTCTCACTTCCCGTTTAGAGTTAACGGTCACTTCACTACAGGTGAAATAAAAACTCCCCACTTTACAATTGTAAAAAAAGTTTGTCAATTAAAATAGTCTTTCATGTGACTGGGCTAAACAAAGTTACTTGTCGCCCATCTCTGGAAGGGCTAAAAAAAGTCGCCTTTCTTCCAATAAGTTTGGTCTGGCGTCCCTGACGTTTCGCGGAGTTACCGCTTCTTCAGAGGGATACATGCTACTAGGTGTCCGGAAGGAGCGAGGCATTTAAACACATTTCCTGGGAGATGCCCAAGTCCTGGGCCCCTCCCAGGATTGGTAATCATAGGTTACATGGGTATTACATGTGACCAAATCCCTCCCCAATAAAAGGTGTCCAGGCCTCTCTCTAAAAAAAACAACAATATTAAAAATAAGAATAAAAACCTTTAAAATATCATATGGAATTAAAAATAAAAATAAAAATAACCTTAAAAAATTGTAAAAAGAATATAAACCCATGATATAATCTTTATGATTAAAAACATCATCCTGCTGAGGATGGTTTAATAAAATATATGTATATATGTACACATATAAAAGGACATTATTTTATAAGAAAGAAGGTGAACACAAAATAATATCTTCTAAAAAGCAAGAGGGGTGGAAAAAAAACAAAGCTAAAGTTAAGACAAATATAGATCAAATGGGGATGGAGAGAAAAATATAATAAAAAACTAGGTAAGGGGGTGGGGTCCGGAGGGAGTCTTAGGGCTGTCGCGGACCAGGGGGAGAACCCGACAACGGGTAACATCCGGAGCAGGAACGTGAAAAACAGGGAAAGAAAAGAAAAAAGAAATACATAGAAAAATCTATAAAAACTAAATAAACAATCAACCCATATTCACCTTGATTTCAAAAATAAAAAAGGCTGTGTAAGGCTACCCATAATAATAAGAAACCTATATTAAGAATGGCTTTTTAAGAATAATTAAATAAACAATCAACAAAAACCACAACTTAAAAGGCTGCTTTTCCTATTGCACTAGGACAGCCATTATACTCCCCAATAGATGATGGGGGGAAGAGCTCACTACAACGAAATCAGATAAAAGGTCCAGTCGGTCAGCGGAGGCCTCAAAATAAATAAGAGGGTAAATTAATTCTTATTTCATGGCCACCTTACCCCAGATGCTTGGCATTTTTAAGAAATTAACTTCCCACTATGAGGTTTAGGTTTCCCAAATGCAGTCACCAACTGTTGATATTTCCCCCAAGATGTTAAGTTTAGGGTTATGCGACCTGGGCAGGGTCATCTTCCCTTTTAATTCTCTAGTTCTGATAGTGTCTGCCAAGCCAAGGTGGTTAGGTTTAGGGCCATGTGTCTGGTTAAGTCCATCCTCCAAATTATCCACATTCTAGGGACACTTTCTTAAGGCAATGGTTAGGTTTAGGGTCCAGTGGCCTGGATAGGCTCATCCCACAGGTTATACACAATGAAGATACAAACAAAGAAATTGTTAAATTCAGATTATTAGATCTTTTTGAAAAAAAACAATTCAATAAACTCAGTAATCTCCATTTGTCCCAAGGAGATGCTGTTTTATGTTTCAAGGAGTAGTCAGTCTGTTTACTAAAAGGTCCTTTTAGGAATCGTGGATGGATGTCAGATACAAATTCCTGGCACAGGCTAGTTAGGTATTAGGAAACTATAGCTTAGATGTTTTTTAATTCAAACTTTGGTGCACGGTCCTAGGAATTACTGAAGCATCCCATCTCCACTTACTCCGCTCTTCTCCTTCTCTCCAGCATACTCCTCTTCTTCTTGGGTGCGTCTTGTACCTTCTTCCATATGTTGTCAATCATAAAAACCATCCCCCAATGTCTTTATTCCCCCCAGGCCATAAGGCAGACTCATTGAAAGTTCCAGCACTGTCACCAGTACTAAAAAAGGTCCCAAAGCCATATTTCTCCCATGACTCCCTGGAGGGGATGTGACCTCCAAGAGAAAGGGTTTTTTATCGTTTTTGATTTTCTTATTCATTTTCAACAATAATCACACTTCCATGCAGTTAGTAATTATAATGAAACCTCACACTGTTAGTGTTACACTCTGTTCAAAACAACCTCCATGCAGTTCTGTCATGGGGACTTATGGCAATCAGGGAAACATACTCAATATTGACAAGTAGTCTTTGTATATTTTTTTTTTTTTTTTTTTTTTTTTTTTTTTTTTTTCCGGTGACATTTTGCTTAGAAATACACATATGATCTGTTCACAGAACTTCTATGTTATAAAACAAACAACAGGTTTCCAGACCATTTTTTCTTTTTGAACTTTCTTTATTTCTCACCATACTTTCAAAGCCTGACCTGTAATTCTAAGGATTCTCCCTCCCTCAGACATTGGAGTCTTAATTAATTATTCCAAACCATATACTGCATATATTTAATATTGACAACATCAAAGAAATACCAATTGTACTAAAAATTCTACACCCACAAAAGAAATATTTAAAGATGACAATAACATCCTGACATCAAAACTCTCTCCATCCTACTCCGCTGACCGATCGACCAGCCCGGGTTGGCCTGTAGGCTCACGATGCTCAGGGCCTCCTCTGTGCGTTCCCTGAAGTGAGTGGCCACTGTGGCGCGCAGCTGATCTGCCCGTGTGGCATACCGGTGTTGCTGCAAGCGCGCTCCCAAACAGGCCCAAATTCCCCCCACATACATTAGCCCACAATACTACATCGTAAGACCCACGCTGAGTCGCAGGCCTTCACACCAGCTGTCAAAGATACTTTTAGCCGTCTCACTCGTCCAATGAATGCCATCAGCTGTGGTATGGAAGTATTGTTGAGGTATACACGGTAAATAATTATAATGTGTACTGATGAAGTTATTGATCATAGTGAGATTTGACTGTTGGAGTTTGGATAGTGATCTGGAAAAGTGAATGTGGGCTACAAAAATGTCCGCATTCGGAAACACGGCTTTCGCCCCATTCACCACCTTTCGTAGTTGTTTAATTGAGGTTTTCTGGGGGTCCTGATCCTTATTATTAAGGCCTACAGACAAGATCACCATTTCCGCAATTTCACACACCGGCGTCATTTCCAACAGGTTGAAGAAATGGTAAAAGTTCGCACCCGGGTAGCTCTCCACCTGAATCTGATCATTCTCGAAGGGGGGTATTCTATTTAGATTGGAGTCCCCCAAGAAAACTACCGGTTTATCAACTTTGATTCTCCAATCCTGTAATTTCCTACTAGGTCTCGCCCGATGGTACGTAGGTGTATGGTAACCCCCCTCTGCGCCCCTCGTCTCCGCCTCCGCCCCGACCGGCTCTCCCTTTCCCGTAAGCCCGCGCCCGCTATGAGACTCCCTCTGCTTTATTTGCCGCACGGTTTTAAATTCTGCCACCGAGCCCTCGCTCTCATTATCCTCCTCATTCAGGTGAAAATTACTCTTAATATTATAATAGTGGGGATCAGAGCGGTCCAATGAGTCACTGCTCAGGTTTCCCGCCGGCTCCTGCTGTTGCAGGGCCTCAATCGTCATTTCACCCACTACCTTGTCACCTGTTTTAGCAGAGGTTTGGATTTTTACTCGCTTTTGTTGTTTCATTATAGGGTCCGGACCATTCGTCCGGTCTCCTGCGCGAGACGTGGAGCAGGAAACTGAAGGGGTGGCAGGCTCAGATGTCAACCTGTTCGCGGCCGTTAAGGGCAAGTCACAGCGCACAATATTTCTAGGACGCACAGGGGGAGAGCACAAAGAGGCAGGCAGAATGTCATCGGTTTCATCTAAATCAACCACCACGTTTGATCTAATTCTGGCTGTTGTCTCCACCCTACTCCCACCCTCTCCCGTCTTCCCCCCATCTCCATTTCTCCCCTTCGGGAGAGCTCCCGCGGTGGCCGGCGCACGGGCATTCACAGTCTGAAGCTCATTCAGCTCTTCTACAATAGTTTTCCTTTTTCCCAACGATAGGTTTTTCTGATAGGAAACATTTTGTATATTACTGCTGCTAGCAGTCTGGTTTTTAACCACTGTAGGTAAGGGCGGAAATTCATTATCATCTCTCAGATCAATCGGCATTACCCCCGATCTTCCCCCCCTCTGTACTGTATTCTGTTCCCGTGTGTGGCCGGCCTCCGAACGGGCCCTCCCTCCACCCTCTTCCCCTGACGATTTAAGCAGAGTTTCAACTGTTGACATTGTAGAAACACGTAAGCGAGCCCCGTATCTTTTAAAAGCCCACGTCTTTGCCACCTGAAATGACACCTCAGTCTTTCTAGTTTCTTTTAAAGATTCAATGATAGTGGCATAATGATCATAAAGAATATCTAAATTTTTAGACATCCAAGAGTCTGTGTTTTGATCAAGTTGCCTCCTAACTTGTTCTGTGGGCACAGCCGGTTTTATAAAACTAGAGAGCCTGGACACCTGTTTTATCATACCCCTGGGGTATAAGCCCGTGTCGCGTGCCTCTACAATCACACTTTTATGGTGTACTGTCCGTATTAATTTAAATATATTCTTCGCACTCTTCCTTGTGTCGGCATCAAGTGCACGCTTTGGTGCGGGAGCATCTTGTCCTCCTTGTTGTCTGACACGTCTCATGTTCGGGCGACCCCATCCCTCCCCGTGCCTCGTCCCCTCCCGACCCCCAGCATGCGTAGCCAGACCATCATCAGACAAACTTTCACCTAAGGTTTCAAAGTTATTGTTTTGTACCTTATATTTGTCAGTGGGGAGCTCACCTGAGTTTCTTTGTGTTTGTTGGACCACTCGATTCAGGCTCAGTGATCTCTGCCTCCTCCGTGCTCTTCGCTGGTGGCGTGGAAACGTCCATCCGCCATCCTGCATGTCGTTTTCTGGCAGTCGTGGCGTTTCCGACCGGTGTGCCTCCATCCTGGACCCGAACAATATGGTAGTCCCACCGAACACGGGCGTCCCCGCGTCAGTGTCTGTTGGTCGGTGAAGACTCAAAAAACAAGAGGGTTTTAGGTGCACAAACCGATGCCTCGCTCAGATCCAACGCCACCTCTCACTTCCCGTTTAGAGTTAACGGTCACTTCACTACAGGTGAAATAAAAACTCCCCACTTTACAATTGTAAAAAAAGTTTGTCAATTAAAATAGTCTTTCATGTGACTGGGCTAAACAAAGTTACTTGTCGCCCATCTCTGGAAGGGCTAAAAAAAGTCGCCTTTCTTCCAATAAGTTTGGTCTGGCGTCCCTGACGTTTCGCGGAGTTACCGCTTCTTCAGAGGGATACATGCTACTAGGTGTCCGGAAGGAGCGAGGCATTTAAACACATTTCCTGGGAGATGCCCAAGTCCTGGGCCCCTCCCAGGATTGGTAATCATAGGTTACATGGGTATTACATGTGACCAAATCCCTCCCCAATAAAAGGTGTCCAGGCCTCTCTCTAAAAAAACAACAATATTAAAAATAAGAATAAAAACCTTTAAAATATCATATGGAATTAAAAATAAAAATAAAAATAACCTTAAAAAATTGTAAAAAGAATATAAACCCATGATATAATCTTTATGATTAAAAACATCATCCTGCTGAGGATGGTTTAATAAAATATATGTATATATGTACACATATAAAAGGACATTATTTTATAAGAAAGAAGGTGAACACAAAATAATATCTTCTAAAAAGCAAGAGGGGTGGAAAAAAAACAAAGCTAAAGTTAAGACAAATATAGATCAAATGGGGATGGAGAGAAAAATATAATAAAAAACTAGGTAAGGGGGTGGGGTCCGGAGGGAGTCTTAGGGCTGTCGCGGACCAGGGGGAGAACCCGACAACGGGTAACATCCGGAGCAGGAACGTGAAAAACAGGGAAAGAAAAGAAAAAAGAAATACATAGAAAAATCTATAAAAACTAAATAAACAATCAACCCATATTCACCTTGATTTCAAAAATAAAAAAGGCTGTGTAAGGCTACCCATAATAATAAGAAACCTATATTAAGAATGGCTTTTTAAGAATAATTAAATAAACAATCAACAAAAACCACAACTTAAAAGGCTGCTTTTCCTATTGCACTAGGACAGCCATTATACTCCCCAATAGATGATGGGGGGAAGAGCTCACTACAACGAAATCAGATAAAAGGTCCAGTCGGTCAGCGGAGGCCTCAAAATAAATAAGAGGGTAAATTAATTCTTATTTCATGGCCACCTTACCCCAGATGCTTGGCATTTTTAAGAAATTAACTTCCCACTATGAGGTTTAGGTTTCCCAAATGCAGTCACCAACTGTTGATATTTCCCCCAAGATGTTAAGTTTAGGGTTATGCGACCTGGGCAGGGTCATCTTCCCTTTTAATTCTCTAGTTCTGATAGTGTCTGCCAAGCCAAGGTGGTTAGGTTTAGGGCCATGTGTCTGGTTAAGTCCATCCTCCAAATTATCCACATTCTAGGGACACTTTCTTAAGGCAATGGTTAGGTTTAGGGTCCAGTGGCCTGGATAGGCTCATCCCACAGGTTATACACAATGAAGATACAAACAAAGAAATTGTTAAATTCAGATTATTAGATCTTTTTGAAAAAAAACAATTCAATAAACTCAGTAATCTCCATTTGTCCCAAGGAGATGCTGTTTTATGTTTCAAGGAGTAGTCAGTCTGTTTACTAAGAGGTCCTTTTAGGAATCGTGGATGGATGTCAGATACAAATTCCTGGCACAGGCTAGTTAGGTATTAGGAAACTATAGCTTAGATGTTTTTTAATTCAAACTTTGGTGCACGGTCCTAGGAATTACTGAAGCATCCCATCTCCACTTACTCCGCTCTTCTCCTTCTCTCCAGCATACTCCTCTTCTTCTTGGGTGCGTCTTGTACCTTCTTCCATATGTTGTCAATCATAAAAACCATCCCCCAATGTCTTTATTCCCCCCAGGCCATAAGGCAGACTCATTGAAAGTTCCAGCACTGTCACCAGTACTAAAAAAGGTCCCAAAGCCATATTTCTCCCATGACTCCCTGGAGGGGATGTGACCTCCAAGAGAAAGGGTTTTTTATCGTTTTTGATTTTCTTATTCATTTTCAACAATAATCACACTTCCATGCAGTTAGTAATTATAATGAAACCTCACACTGTTAGTGTTACACTCTGTTCAAAACAACCTCCATGCAGTTCTGTCATGGGGACTTATGGCAATCAGGGAAACATACTCAATATTGACAAGTAGTCTTTGTATATTTTTTTTTTTTTTTTTTTTTTTTTTTCCGGTGACATTTTGCTTAGAAATACACATATGATCTGTTCACAGAACTTCTATGTTATAAAACAAACAACAGGTTTCCAGACCATTTTTTCTTTTTGAACTTTCTTTATTTCTCACCATACTTTCAAAGCCTGACCTGTAATTCTAAGGATTCTCCCTCCCTCAGACATTGGAGTCTTAATTAATTATTCCAAACCATATACTGCATATATTTAATATTGACAACATCAAAGAAATACCAATTGTACTAAAAATTCTACACCCACAAAAGAAATATTTAAAGATGACAATAACATCCTGACATCAAAACTCTCTCCATCCTACTCCGCTGACCGATCGACCAGCCCGGGTTGGCCTGTAGGCTCACGATGCTCAGGGCCTCCTCTGTGCGTTCCCTGAAGTGAGTGGCCACTGTGGCGCGCAGCTGATCTGCCCGTGTGGCATACCGGTGTTGCTGCAAGCGCGCTCCCAAACAGGCCCAAATTCCCCCCACATACATTAGCCCACAATACTACATCGTAAGACCCACGCTGAGTCGCAGGCCTTCACACCAGCTGTCAAAGATACTTTTAGCCGTCTCACTCGTCCAATGAATGCCATCAGCTGTGGTATGGAAGTATTGTTGAGGTATACACGGTAAATAATTATAATGTGTACTGATGAAGTTATTGATCATAGTGAGATTTGACTGTTGGAGTTTGGATAGTGATCTGGAAAAGTGAATGTGGGCTACAAAAATGTCCGCATTCGGAAACACGGCTTTCGCCCCATTCACCACCTTTCGTAGTTGTTTAATTGAGGTTTTCTGGGGGTCCTGATCCTTATTATTAAGGCCTACAGACAAGATCACCATTTCCGCAATTTCACACACCGGCGTCATTTCCAACAGGTTGAAGAAATGGTAAAAGTTCGCACCCGGGTAGCTCTCCACCTGAATCTGATCATTCTCGAAGGGGGGTATTCTATTTAGATTGGAGTCCCCCAAGAAAACTACCGGTTTATCAACTTTGATTCTCCAATCCTGTAATTTCCTACTAGGTCTCGCCCGATGGTACGTAGGTGTATGGTAACCCCCCTCTGCGCCCCTCGTCTCCGCCTCCGCCCCGACCGGCTCTCCCTTTCCCGTAAGCCCGCGCCCGCTATGAGACTCCCTCTGCTTTATTTGCCGCACGGTTTTAAATTCTGCCACCGAGCCCTCGCTCTCATTATCCTCCTCATTCAGGTGAAAATTACTCTTAATATTATAATAGTGGGGATCAGAGCGGTCCAATGAGTCACTGCTCAGGTTTCCCGCCGGCTCCTGCTGTTGCAGGGCCTCAATCGTCATTTCACCCACTACCTTGTCACCTGTTTTAGCAGAGGTTTGGATTTTTACTCGCTTTTGTTGTTTCATTATAGGGTCCGGACCATTCGTCCGGTCTCCTGCGCGAGACGTGGAGCAGGAAACTGAAGGGGTGGCAGGCTCAGATGTCAACCTGTTCGCGGCCGTTAAGGGCAAGTCACAGCGCACAATATTTCTAGGACGCACAGGGGGAGAGCACAAAGAGGCAGGCAGAATGTCATCGGTTTCATCTAAATCAACCACCACGTTTGATCTAATTCTGGCTGTTGTCTCCACCCTACTCCCACCCTCTCCCGTCTTCCCCCCATCTCCATTTCTCCCCTTCGGGAGAGCTCCCGCGGTGGCCGGCGCACGGGCATTCACAGTCTGAAGCTCATTCAGCTCTTCTACAATAGTTTTCCTTTTTCCCAACGATAGGTTTTTCTGATAGGAAACATTTTGTATATTACTGCTGCTAGCAGTCTGGTTTTTAACCACTGTAGGTAAGGGCGGAAATTCATTATCATCTCTCAGATCAATCGGCATTACCCCCGATCTTCCCCCCCTCTGTACTGTATTCTGTTCCCGTGTGTGGCCGGCCTCCGAACGGGCCCTCCCTCCACCCTCTTCCCCTGACGATTTAAGCAGAGTTTCAACTGTTGACATTGTAGAAACACGTAAGCGAGCCCCGTATCTTTTAAAAGCCCACGTCTTTGCCACCTGAAATGACACCTCAGTCTTTCTAGTTTCTTTTAAAGATTCAATGATAGTGGCATAATGATCATAAAGAATATCTAAATTTTTAGACATCCAAGAGTCTGTGTTTTGATCAAGTTGCCTCCTAACTTGTTCTGTGGGCACAGCCGGTTTTATAAAACTAGAGAGCCTGGACACCTGTTTTATCATACCCCTGGGGTATAAGCCCGTGTCGCGTGCCTCTACAATCACACTTTTATGGTGTACTGTCCGTATTAATTTAAATATATTCTTCGCACTCTTCCTTGTGTCGGCATCAAGTGCACGCTTTGGTGCGGGAGCATCTTGTCCTCCTTGTTGTCTGACACGTCTCATGTTCGGGCGACCCCATCCCTCCCCGTGCCTCGTCCCCTCCCGACCCCCAGCATGCGTAGCCAGACCATCATCAGACAAACTTTCACCTAAGGTTTCAAAGTTATTGTTTTGTACCTTATATTTGTCAGTGGGGAGCTCACCTGAGTTTCTTTGTGTTTGTTGGACCACTCGATTCAGGCTCAGTGATCTCTGCCTCCTCCGTGCTCTTCGCTGGTGGCGTGGAAACGTCCATCCGCCATCCTGCATGTCGTTTTCTGGCAGTCGTGGCGTTTCCGACCGGTGTGCCTCCATCCTGGACCCGAACAATATGGTAGTCCCACCGAACACGGGCGTCCCCGCGTCAGTGTCTGTTGGTCGGTGAAGACTCAAAAAACAAGAGGGTTTTAGGTGCACAAACCGATGCCTCGCTCAGATCCAACGCCACCTCTCACTTCCCGTTTAGAGTTAACGGTCACTTCACTACAGGTGAAATAAAAACTCCCCACTTTACAATTGTAAAAAAAGTTTGTCAATTAAAATAGTCTTTCATGTGACTGGGCTAAACAAAGTTACTTGTCGCCCATCTCTGGAAGGGCTAAAAAAAGTCGCCTTTCTTCCAATAAGTTTGGTCTGGCGTCCCTGACGTTTCGCGGAGTTACCGCTTCTTCAGAGGGATACATGCTACTAGGTGTCCGGAAGGAGCGAGGCATATAAACACATTTCCTGGGAGATGCCCAAGTCCTGGGCCCCTCCCAGGATTGGTAATCATAGGTTACATGGGTATTACATGTGACCAAATCCCTCCCCAATAAAAGGTGTCCAGGCCTCTCTCTAAAAAAACAACCAAATTAAAAATAAAAATAAAAACCTTTAAAATATCATATGGGATTAATAAGAGAAAATAAAAATAACCATAAAAAAATGTAAAAAGATTAAAAACCCATGATATAATCTTTATGATTAAAAACATCATCCTGCTGAGGATGGTTTAATAAAATATATGTATATATGTACACATATAAAAAGACATTATTTTATAAGAAAGAAGGTGAACACAAAATGATATCTTCTAAAAAGCAAGAGGGATGAGAAAAAAAACAAAGCTAAAGTTAAGACAAATATAGATCAAATGGGGATGGAGAGAAAATTATAATAAAAAACTAGGTAAGGGGGTGGGGTCCGGAGGGAGTCTTAGGGCTGTCGCGGACCAGGGGGAGAACCCGACAACGGGTAACATCCGGAGCAGGAACGTGAAAAACAGGGAAAGAAAAAGAAAAAAGAAAATACATAAAAAAAATCTATAAAAACTAATTAAACAATCAACCTATATTCACCTTCATTCCAAAAATAAAAAAATAAAAAGGCTCTGTAAGGCAACCCATAATAATAAGGACCCTATATTAAGAACGGCTTTTTAAGAGTAATTGCATAAATAATCAACAAAAACCACAACTTGAAAGGCTGCTTTTCCTATTGTACTAGGACAGCCATTATACTCCCCAATAGATGATGGGGGGAAGACCTCACTACAACGAAATCAGGTAAAAGGTCCAATCGGTCAGCGGAGGCCTCAAAATAAATAGGAGGGTAAATTAATTCTTATTTCATAGCCTCCTAACCCCAAATGCTTGGCATTTTTAAGAAATTAACTCCCCACTATGAGGTTTAGGTTTCCCAAGTGCAGTTACCAACTGTTAATATTTCCCCCAAGATGTTAAGTTTAGGGTCATGCGGCTTGGGCAAAGTCATCTTCCCTTTTAATTCTCCAGCTCTAATAGTGTCTGCCAAGCCAAGGTGGTTAGGTTTAGGGCCATGTGTCTGGTTAAGACCATCCTCCAACTTATCCACATTCTAGGGATACTTTTCTTAAGGCAATGGTTAGGTTTAGAGTCCAGTGGCCTGGGTAGGCTCATCCCACAGGTTATACACAATGAAGATACAGAAAAAGAAATTGTTAAATTCAGATTATTAGATCTTTTTGAAAAAAAACAATTCAATAAACTCAGTAATCTCCATTTGTCCCAAGGAGATGCTGTTTTATGTTTCAAGGAGTAGTCAGTCTGTTTATTAAGAGGTCCTTTTAGGAATCGTGGATGGATGTCAGATACAAATTCCTGGCACAGGCTAGTTAGGTGTTAGGAAACTATAGCTTAGATGTTTTTTAATTCAAACTTTGGTGCACGGTCCTAGGAATTGCTGAAGCATCCCATCTCCATTTACTCCGCTCTTCTCCTTCTCTCCAGCATACTCCTCTTCTTCTTGGGTGCGTCTTGTACCTTCTTCCATATGTTGTCAATCATAAAACCGTCCCCCAATGTCTTTATTCCCCCCAGGCCATAAGGCAGACTCATTGAAAGTTCCAGCACTGTCACCAATACTAAAAACGGTCCCAAAGCCATATTTCTCCCATGACCCCCTGGAGGGGATGTGACCTCCAAGAGAAAGGGTTTTTTATCGTTTTTGATTTTCTTATTCATTTTCAACAATAATCACACTCCATGCAGTTAGTAATTATAATGAAACCTCACACTGTTAGTGTTACACTCTGTTCAAAACAACCTCCATGCAGTTCTGTCATGGGGACTTATGGCAATCAGGGAGACAAACTCAATATTGACAAGTAGTCTTTGTATTTTTTTTTTTTTTTTTTTTTTTTTTTTTTTTCGGTGACATTTTGCTTAGAAATACACATATGATCTGTTCACAGAACTTCTATGTTATAAAACAAACAACAGGTTTCCAGACCATTTTTTCTTTTTGAACTTTCTTTATTTCTCACCATACTTTCAAAGCCTGACCTGTAATTCTAAGGATTCTCCCTCCCTCAGACATTGGAGTCTTAATTAATTATTCCAAACCATATACTGCATATATTTAATATTGACAACATCAAAGAAATACCAATTGTACTAAAAATTCTACACCCACAAAAGAAATATTTAAAGATGACAATAACATCCTGACATCAAAACTCTCTCCATCCTACTCCGCTGACCGATCGACCAGCCCGGGTTGGCCTGTAGGCTCACGATGCTCAGGGCCTCCTCTGTGCGTTCCCTGAAGTGAGTGGCCACTGTGGCGCGCAGCTGATCTGCCCGTGTGGCATACCGGTGTTGCTGCAAGCGCGCTCCCAAACAGGCCCAAATTCCCCCCACATACATTAGCCCACAATACTACATCGTAAGACCCACGCTGAGTCGCAGGCCTTCACACCAGCTGTCAAAGATACTTTTAGCCGTCTCACTCGTCCAATGAATGCCATCAGCCATCAGCTGTGGTATGGAAGTATTGTTGAGGTATACACGGTAAATAATTATAATGTGTACTGATGAAGTTATTGATCATAGTGAGATTTGACTGTTGGAGTTTGGATAGTGATCTGGAAAAGTGAATGTGGGCTACAAAAATGTCCGCATTCGGAAACACGGCTTTCGCCCCATTCACCACCTTTCGTAGTTGTTTAATTGAGGTTTTCTGGGGGTCCTGATCCTTATTATTAAGGCCTACAGACAAGATCACCATTTCCGCAATTTCACACACCGGCGTCATTTCCAACAGGTTGAAGAAATGGTAAAAGTTCGCACCCGGGTAGCTCTCCACCTGAATCTGATCATTCTCGAAGGGGGGTATTCTATTTAGATTGGAGTCCCCCAAGAAAACTACCGGTTTATCAACTTTGATTCTCCAATCCTGTAATTTCCTACTAGGTCTCGCCCGATGGTACGTAGGTGTATGGTAACCCCCCTCTGCGCCCCTCGTCTCCGCCTCCGCCCCGACCGGCTCTCCCTTTCCCGTAAGCCCGCGCCCGCTATGAGACTCCCTCTGCTTTATTTGCCGCACGGTTTTAAATTCTGCCACCGAGCCCTCGCTCTCATTATCCTCCTCATTCAGGTGAAAATTACTCTTAATATTATAATAGTGGGGATCAGAGCGGTCCAATGAGTCACTGCTCAGGTTTCCCGCCGGCTCCTGCTGTTGCAGGGCCTCAATCGTCATTTCACCCACTACCTTGTCACCTGTTTTAGCAGAGGTTTGGATTTTTACTCGCTTTTGTTGTTTCATTATAGGGTCCGGACCATTCGTCCGGTCTCCTGCGCGAGACGTGGAGCAGGAAACTGAAGGGGTGGCAGGCTCAGATGTCAACCTGTTCGCGGCCGTTAAGGGCAAGTCACAGCGCACAATATTTCTAGGACGCACAGGGGGAGAGCACAAAGAGGCAGGCAGAATGTCATCGGTTTCATCTAAATCAACCACCACGTTTGATCTAATTCTGGCTGTTGTCTCCACCCTACTCCCACCCTCTCCCGTCTTCCCCCCATCTCCATTTCTCCCCTTCGGGAGAGCTCCCGCGGTGGCCGGCGCACGGGCATTCACAGTCTGAAGCTCATTCAGCTCTTCTACAATAGTTTTCCTTTTTCCCAACGATAGGTTTTTCTGATAGGAAACATTTTGTATATTACTGCTGCTAGCAGTCTGGTTTTTAACCACTGTAGGTAAGGGCGGAAATTCATTATCATCTCTCAGATCAATCGGCATTACCCCCGATCTTCCCCCCCTCTGTACTGTATTCTGTTCCCGTGTGTGGCCGGCCTCCGAACGGGCCCTCCCTCCACCCTCTTCCCCTGACGATTTAAGCAGAGTTTCAACTGTTGACATTGTAGAAACACGTAAGCGAGCCCCGTATCTTTTAAAAGCCCACGTCTTTGCCACCTGAAATGACACCTCAGTCTTTCTAGTTTCTTTTAAAGATTCAATGATAGTGGCATAATGATCATAAAGAATATCTAAATTTTTAGACATCCAAGAGTCTGTGTTTTGATCAAGTTGCCTCCTAACTTGTTCTGTGGGCACAGCCGGTTTTATAAAACTAGAGAGCCTGGACACCTGTTTTATCATACCCCTGGGGTATAAGCCCGTGTCGCGTGCCTCTACAATCACACTTTTATGGTGTACTGTCCGTATTAATTTAAATATATTCTTCGCACTCTTCCTTGTGTCGGCATCAAGTGCACGCTTTGGTGCGGGAGCATCTTGTCCTCCTTGTTGTCTGACACGTCTCATGTTCGGGCGACCCCATCCCTCCCCGTGCCTCGTCCCCTCCCGACCCCCAGCATGCGTAGCCAGACCATCATCAGACAAACTTTCACCTAAGGTTTCAAAGTTATTGTTTTGTACCTTATATTTGTCAGTGGGGAGCTCACCTGAGTTTCTTTGTGTTTGTTGGACCACTCGATTCAGGCTCAGTGATCTCTGCCTCCTCCGTGCTCTTCGCTGGTGGCGTGGAAACGTCCATCCGCCATCCTGCATGTCGTTTTCTGGCAGTCGTGGCGTTTCCGACCGGTGTGCCTCCATCCTGGACCCGAACAATATGGTAGTCCCACCGAACACGGGCGTCCCCGCGTCAGTGTCTGTTGGTCGGTGAAGACTCAAAAAACAAGAGGGTTTTAGGTGCACAAACCGATGCCTCGCTCAGATCCAACGCCACCTCTCACTTCCCGTTTAGAGTTAACGGTCACTTCACTACAGGTGAAATAAAAACTCCCCACTTTACAATTGTAAAAAAGTTTGTCAATTAAAATAGTCTTTCATGTGACTGGGCTAAACAAAGTTACTTGTCGCCCATCTCTGGAAGGGCTAAAAAAAGTCGCCTTTCTTCCAATAAGTTTGGTCTGGCGTCCCTGACGTTTCGCGGAGTTACCGCTTCTTCAGAGGGATACATGCTACTAGGTGTCCGGAAGGAGCGAGGCATTTAAACACATTTCCTGGGAGATGCCCAAGTCCTGGGCCCCTCCCAGGATTGGTAATCATAGGTTACATGGGTATTACATGTGACCAAATCCCTCCCCAATAAAAGGTGTCCAGGCCTCTCTCTAAAAGAACAACAATATTAAAAATAAGAATAAAAACCTTTAAAATATCATATGGAATTAAAAATAAAAAATAAAAATAACCTTAAAAAATTGTAAAAAGAATATAAACCCATGATATAATCTTTATGATTAAAAACATCATCCTGCTGAGGATGGTTTAATAAATATATATGTATATATGTACACATATAAAAGGACATTATTTTATAAGAAAGAAGGTGAACACAAAATAATATCTTCTAAAAAGCAAAAGGGGTGGAAAAAAAACAAAGCTAAAGTTAAGACAAATATAAATCAAATGGGGATGGAGAGAAAAATATAATAAAAAACTAGGTAAGGGGGTGGGGTCCGGAGGGAGTCTTAGGGCTGTCGCGGACCAGGGGGAGAACCCGACAACGGGTAACATCCGGAGCAGGAACGTGAAAAACAGGGAAAGAAAAGAAAAAAGAAATACATAGAAAAATCTATAAAAACTAAATAAACAATCAACCCATATTCACCTTGATTTCAAAAATAAAAAAGGCTGTGTAAGGCTACCCATAATAATAAGAACCTATATTAAGAATGGCTTTTTAAGAATAATTAAATAAACAATCAACAAAACCCACAACTTAAAAGGCTGCTTTTCCTATTGTACGAGGACAGCCATTATACTCCCCAATAGATGATGGGGGGAAGACCTCACTACAACGAAATCAGATAAAAGGTCCAGTCGGTCAGCGGAGGCCTCAAAATAAATAAGAGGGTAAATTAATTCTTATTTCATGGCCACCTTACCCCAGATGCTTGGCATTTTTAAGAAATTAACTTCCCACTATGAGGTTTAGGTTTCCCAAATGCAGTCACCAACTGTTGATATTTCCCCCAAGATGTTAAGTTTAGGGTTATGCGACCTGGGCAGGGTCATCTTCCCTTTTAATTCTCTAGTTCTAATAGTGTCTGCCAAGCCAAGGTGGTTAGGTTTAGGGCCATGTGTCTGGTTAAGACCATCCTCCAACTTATCCACATTCTAGGGATACTTTTCTTAAGGCAATGGTTAGGTTTAGAGTCCAGTGGCCTGGGTAGGCTCATCCCACAGGTTATACACAATGAAGATACAGAAAAAGAAATTGTTAAATTCAGATTATTAGATCTTTTTGAAAAAAACAATTCAATAAACTCAGTAATCTCCATTTGTCCCAAGGAGATGCTGTTTTATGTTTCAAGGAGTAGTCAGTCTGTTTATTAAGAGGTCCTTTTAGGAATCGTGGATGGATGTCAGATACAAATTCCTGGCACAGGCTAGTTAGGTGTTAGGAAACTATAGCTTAGATGTTTTTTAATTCAAACTTTGGTGCACGGTCCTAGGAATTGCTGAAGCATCCCATCTCCATTTACTCCGCTCTTCTCCTTCTCTCCAGCATACTCCTCTTCTTCTTGGGTGCGTCTTGTACCTTCTTCCATATGTTGTCAATCATAAAAACCATCCCCCAATGTCTTTATTCCCCCCAGGCCATAAGGCAGACTCATTGAAAGTTCCAGCACTGTCACCAGTACTAAAAAAGGTCCCAAAGCCATATTTCTCCCATGACTCCCTGGAGGGGATGTGACCTCCAAGAGAAAGGGTTTTTTATCGTTTTTGATTTTCTTATTCATTTTCAACAATAATCACACTTCCATGCAGTTAGTAATTATAATGAAACCTCACACTGTTAGTGTTAGACTCTGTTCAAAACAACCTCCATGCAATTCTGTCATGGGGACTTATGGCAATCAGGGAAACATACTCAATATTGACAAGTAGTCTTTGTATATATTTTTTTTTTTTTTTTTTTTTTTTTTTTCCGGTGACATTTTGCTTAGAAATACACATATGATCTGTTCACAGAACTTCTATGTTATAAAACAAACAACAGGTTTCCAGACCATTTTTTCTTTTTGAACTTTCTTTATTTCTCACCATACTTTCAAAGCCTGACCTGTAATTCTAAGGATTCTCCCTCCCTCAGACATTGGAGTCTTAATTAATTATTCCAAACCATATACTGCATATATTTAATATTGACAACATCAAAGAAATACCAATTGTACTAAAAATTCTACACCCACAAAAGAAATATTTAAAAATGACAATAACATCCTGACATCAAAACTCTCTCCATCCTACTCCGCTGACCGACCGACCAGCCCGGGTTGGCCTGTAGGCTCACGATGCTCAGGGCCTCCTCTGTGCGTTCCCTGAAGTGAGTGGCCACTGTGGAGCGCAGCTGATCTGCCCGTGTGGCATACCGGTGTTGCTGCAAGCGCGCTCCCAAACAGGCCCAAATTCCCCCCACATACATTAGCCCACAATACTACATCGTAAGACCCACGCTGAGTCGCAGGCCTTCACACCAGCTGTCAAAGATACTTTTAGCCGTCTCACTCGTCCAATGAATGCCATCAGCTGTGGTATGAAAGTATTGTTGAGGTATACACGGTAAATAATTATAATGTGTACTGATGAAGTTATTGATCATAGTGAGATTTGACTGTTGGAGTTTGGATAGTGATCTGGAAAAGTGAATGTGGGCTACAAAAATGTCCGCATTCGGAAACACGGCTTTCGCCCCATTCACCACCTTTCGTAGTTGTTTAATTGAGGTTTTCTGGGGGTCCTGATCCTTATTATTAAGGCCTACAGACAAGATCACCATTTCCGCAATTTCACACACCGGCGTCATTTCCAACAGGTTGAAGAAATGGTAAAAGTTCGCACCCGGGTAGCTCTCCACCTGAATCTGATCATTCTCGAAGGGGGGTATTCTATTTAGATTGGAGTCCCCCAAGAAAACTACCGGTTTATCAACTTTGATTCTCCAATCCTGTAATTTCCTACTAGGTCTCGCCCGATGGTACGTAGGTGTATGGTAACCCCCCTCTGCGCCCCTCGTCTCCGCCTCCGCCCCGACCGGCTCTCCCTTTCCCGTAAGCCCGCGCCCGCTATGAGACTCCCTCTGCTTTATTTGCCGCACGGTTTTAAATTCTGCC
Organism: Aulonocara stuartgranti; assembly: GCF_965226115.1. Classification (NCBI taxonomy): domain Eukaryota; kingdom Metazoa; phylum Chordata; class Actinopteri; order Cichliformes; family Cichlidae; genus Aulonocara; species Aulonocara stuartgranti. Next base: position 81,047 of record NC_138944.1, on the reverse strand, counting down.
ACCGAGCCCTCGCTCTCATTATCCTCCTCATTCAGGTGAAAATTACTCTTAATATTATAATAGTGGGGATCAGAGCGGTCCAATGAGTCACTGCTCAGGTTTCCCGCCGGCTCCTGCTGTTGCAGGGCCTCAATCGTCATTTCACCCACTACCTTGTCACCTGTTTTAGCAGAGGTTTGGATTTTTACTCGCTTTTGTTGTTTCATTATAGGGTCCGGACCATTCGTCCGGTCTCCTGCGCGAGACGTGGAGCAGGAAACTGAAGGGGTGGCAGGCTCAGATGTCAACCTGTTCGCGGCCGTTAAGGGCAAGTCACAGCGCACAATATTTCTAGGACGCACAGGGGGAGAGCACAAAGAGGCAGGCAGAATGTCATCGGTTTCATCTAAATCAACCACCACGTTTGATCTAATTCTGGCTGTTGTCTCCACCCTACTCCCACCCTCTCCCGTCTTCCCCCCATCTCCATTTCTCCCCTTCGGGAGAGCTCCCGCGGTGGCCGGCGCACGGGCATTCACAGTCTGAAGCTCATTCAGCTCTTCTACAATAGTTTTCCTTTTTCCCAACGATAGGTTTTTCTGATAGGAAACATTTTGTATATTACTGCTGCTAGCAGTCTGGTTTTTAACCACTGTAGGTAAGGGCGGAAATTCATTATCATCTCTCAGATCAATCGGCATTACCCCCGATCTTCCCCCCCTCTGTACTGTATTCTGTTCCCGTGTGTGGCCGGCCTCCGAACGGGCCCTCCCTCCACCCTCTTCCCCTGACGATTTAAGCAGAGTTTCAACTGTTGACATTGTAGAAACACGTAAGCGAGCCCCGTATCTTTTAAAAGCCCACGTCTTTGCCACCTGAAATGACACCTCAGTCTTTCTAGTTTCTTTTAAAGATTCAATGATAGTGGCATAATGATCATAAAGAATATCTAAATTTTTAGACATCCAAGAGTCTGTGTTTTGATCAAGTTGCCTCCTAACTTGTTCTGTGGGCACAGCCGGTTTTATAAAACTAGAGAGCCTGGACACCTGTTTTATCATACCCCTGGGGTATAAGCCCGTGTCGCGTGCCTCTACAATCACACTTTTATGGTGTACTGTCCGTATTAATTTAAATATATTCTTCGCACTCTTCCTTGTGTCGGCATCAAGTGCACGCTTTGGTGCGGGAGCATCTTGTCCTCCTTGTTGTCTGACACGTCTCATGTTCGGGCGACCCCATCCCTCCCCGTGCCTCGTCCCCTCCCGACCCCCAGCATGCGTAGCCAGACCATCATCAGACAAACTTTCACCTAAGGTTTCAAAGTTATTGTTTTGTACCTTATATTTGTCAGTGGGGAGCTCACCTGAGTTTCTTTGTGTTTGTTGGACCACTCGATTCAGGCTCAGTGATCTCTGCCTCCTCCGTGCTCTTCGCTGGTGGCGTGGAAACGTCCATCCGCCATCCTGCATGTCGTTTTCTGGCAGTCGTGGCGTTTCCGACCGGTGTGCCTCCATCCTGGACCCGAACAATATGGTAGTCCCACCGAACACGGGCGTCCCCGCGTCAGTGTCTGTTGGTCGGTGAAGACTCAAAAAACAAGAGGGTTTTAGGTGCACAAACCGATGCCTCGCTCAGATCCAACGCCACCTCTCACTTCCCGTTTAGAGTTAACGGTCACTTCACTACAGGTGAAATAAAAACTCCCCACTTTACAATTGTAAAAAAGTTTGTCAATTAAAATAGTCTTTCATGTGACTGGGCTAAACAAAGTTACTTGTCGCCCATCTCTGGAAGGGCTAAAAAAAGTCGCCTTTCTTCCAATAAGTTTGGTCTGGCGTCCCTGACGTTTCGCGGAGTTACCGCTTCTTCAGAGGGATACATGCTACTAGGTGTCCGGAAGGAGCGAGGCATTTAAACACATTTCCTGGGAGATGCCCAAGTCCTGGGCCCCTCCCAGGATTGGTAATCATAGGTTACATGGGTATTACATGTGACCAAATCCCTCCCCAATAAAAGGTGTCCAGGCCTCTCTCTAAAAGAACAACAATATTAAAAATAAGAATAAAAACCTTTAAAATATCATATGGAATTAAAAATAAAAAATAAAAATAACCTTAAAAAATTGTAAAAAGAATATAAACCCATGATATAATCTTTATGATTAAAAACATCATCCTGCTGAGGATGGTTTAATAAATATATATGTATATATGTACACATATAAAAGGACATTATTTTATAAGAAAGAAGGTGAACACAAAATAATATCTTCTAAAAAGCAAAAGGGGTGGAAAAAAAACAAAGCTAAAGTTAAGACAAATATAAATCAAATGGGGATGGAGAGAAAAATATAATAAAAAACTAGGTAAGGGGGTGGGGTCCGGAGGGAGTCTTAGGGCTGTCGCGGACCAGGGGGAGAACCCGACAACGGGTAACATCCGGAGCAGGAACGTGAAAAACAGGGAAAGAAAAGAAAAAAGAAATACATAGAAAAATCTATAAAAACTAAATAAACAATCAACCCATATTCACCTTGATTTCAAAAATAAAAAAGGCTGTGTAAGGCTACCCATAATAATAAGAACCTATATTAAGAATGGCTTTTTAAGAATAATTAAATAAACAATCAACAAAACCCACAACTTAAAAGGCTGCTTTTCCTATTGTACGAGGACAGCCATTATACTCCCCAATAGATGATGGGGGGAAGACCTCACTACAACGAAATCAGATAAAAGGTCCAGTCGGTCAGCGGAGGCCTCAAAATAAATAAGAGGGTAAATTAATTCTTATTTCATGGCCACCTTACCCCAGATGCTTGGCATTTTTAAGAAATTAACTTCCCACTATGAGGTTTAGGTTTCCCAAATGCAGTCACCAACTGTTGATATTTCCCCCAAGATGTTAAGTTTAGGGTTATGCGACCTGGGCAGGGTCATCTTCCCTTTTAATTCTCTAGTTCTAATAGTGTCTGCCAAGCCAAGGTGGTTAGGTTTAGGGCCATGTGTCTGGTTAAGACCATCCTCCAACTTATCCACATTCTAGGGATACTTTTCTTAAGGCAATGGTTAGGTTTAGAGTCCAGTGGCCTGGGTAGGCTCATCCCACAGGTTATACACAATGAAGATACAGAAAAAGAAATTGTTAAATTCAGATTATTAGATCTTTTTGAAAAAAACAATTCAATAAACTCAGTAATCTCCATTTGTCCCAAGGAGATGCTGTTTTATGTTTCAAGGAGTAGTCAGTCTGTTTATTAAGAGGTCCTTTTAGGAATCGTGGATGGATGTCAGATACAAATTCCTGGCACAGGCTAGTTAGGTGTTAGGAAACTATAGCTTAGATGTTTTTTAATTCAAACTTTGGTGCACGGTCCTAGGAATTGCTGAAGCATCCCATCTCCATTTACTCCGCTCTTCTCCTTCTCTCCAGCATACTCCTCTTCTTCTTGGGTGCGTCTTGTACCTTCTTCCATATGTTGTCAATCATAAAAACCATCCCCCAATGTCTTTATTCCCCCCAGGCCATAAGGCAGACTCATTGAAAGTTCCAGCACTGTCACCAGTACTAAAAAAGGTCCCAAAGCCATATTTCTCCCATGACTCCCTGGAGGGGATGTGACCTCCAAGAGAAAGGGTTTTTTATCGTTTTTGATTTTCTTATTCATTTTCAACAATAATCACACTTCCATGCAGTTAGTAATTATAATGAAACCTCACACTGTTAGTGTTAGACTCTGTTCAAAACAACCTCCATGCAATTCTGTCATGGGGACTTATGGCAATCAGGGAAACATACTCAATATTGACAAGTAGTCTTTGTATATTTTTTTTTTTTTTTTTTTTTTTTTTTTTTTTCCGGTGACATTTTGCTTAGAAATACACATATGATCTGTTCACAGAACTTCTATGTTATAAAACAAACAACAGGTTTCCAGACCATTTTTTCTTTTTGAACTTTCTTTATTTCTCACCATACTTTCAAAGCCTGACCTGTAATTCTAAGGATTCTCCCTCCCTCAGACATTGGAGTCTTAATTAATTATTCCAAACCATATACTGCATATATTTAATATTGACAACATCAAAGAAATACCAATTGTACTAAAAATTCTACACCCACAAAAGAAATATTTAAAAATGACAATAACATCCTGACATCAAAACTCTCTCCATCCTACTCCGCTGACCGACCGACCAGCCCGGGTTGGCCTGTAGGCTCACGATGCTCAGGGCCTCCTCTGTGCGTTCCCTGAAGTGAGTGGCCACTGTGGAGCGCAGCTGATCTGCCCGTGTGGCATACCGGTGTTGCTGCAAGCGCGCTCCCAAACAGGCCCAAATTCCCCCCACATACATTAGCCCACAATACTACATCGTAAGACCCACGCTGAGTCGCAGGCCTTCACACCAGCTGTCAAAGATACTTTTAGCCGTCTCACTCGTCCAATGAATGCCATCAGCTGTGGTATGAAAGTATTGTTGAGGTATACACGGTAAATAATTATAATGTGTACTGATGAAGTTATTGATCATAGTGAGATTTGACTGTTGGAGTTTGGATAGTGATCTGGAAAAGTGAATGTGGGCTACAAAAATGTCCGCATTCGGAAACACGGCTTTCGCCCCATTCACCACCTTTCGTAGTTGTTTAATTGAGGTTTTCTGGGGGTCCTGATCCTTATTATTAAGGCCTACAGACAAGATCACCATTTCCGCAATTTCACACACCGGCGTCATTTCCAACAGGTTGAAGAAATGGTAAAAGTTCGCACCCGGGTAGCTCTCCACCTGAATCTGATCATTCTCGAAGGGGGGTATTCTATTTAGATTGGAGTCCCCCAAGAAAACTACCGGTTTATCAACTTTGATTCTCCAATCCTGTAATTTCCTACTAGGTCTCGCCCGATGGTACGTAGGTGTATGGTAACCCCCCTCTGCGCCCCTCGTCTCCGCCTCCGCCCCGACCGGCTCTCCCTTTCCCGTAAGCCCGCGCCCGCTATGAGACTCCCTCTGCTTTATTTGCCGCACGGTTTTAAATTCTGCCACCGAGCCCTCGCTCTCATTATCCTCCTCATTCAGGTGAAAATTACTCTTAATATTATAATAGTGGGGATCAGAGCGGTCCAATGAGTCACTGCTCAGGTTTCCCGCCGGCTCCTGCTGTTGCAGGGCCTCAATCGTCATTTCACCCACTACCTTGTCACCTGTTTTAGCAGAGGTTTGGATTTTTACTCGCTTTTGTTGTTTCATTATAGGGTCCGGACCATTCGTCCGGTCTCCTGCGCGAGACGTGGAGCAGGAAACTGAAGGGGTGGCAGGCTCAGATGTCAACCTGTTCGCGGCCGTTAAGGGCAAGTCACAGCGCACAATATTTCTAGGACGCACAGGGGGAGAGCACAAAGAGGCAGGCAGAATGTCATCGGTTTCATCTAAATCAACCACCACGTTTGATCTAATTCTGGCTGTTGTCTCCACCCTACTCCCACCCTCTCCCGTCTTCCCCCCATCTCCATTTCTCCCCTTCGGGAGAGCTCCCGCGGTGGCCGGCGCACGGGCATTCACAGTCTGAAGCTCATTCAGCTCTTCTACAATAGTTTTCCTTTTTCCCAACGATAGGTTTTTCTGATAGGAAACATTTTGTATATTACTGCTGCTAGCAGTCTGGTTTTTAACCACTGTAGGTAAGGGCGGAAATTCATTATCATCTCTCAGATCAATCGGCATTACCCCCGATCTTCCCCCCCTCTGTACTGTATTCTGTTCCCGTGTGTGGCCGGCCTCCGAACGGGCCCTCCCTCCACCCTCTTCCCCTGACGATTTAAGCAGAGTTTCAACTGTTGACATTGTAGAAACACGTAAGCGAGCCCCGTATCTTTTAAAAGCCCACGTCTTTGCCACCTGAAATGACACCTCAGTCTTTCTAGTTTCTTTTAAAGATTCAATGATAGTGGCATAATGATCATAAAGAATATCTAAATTTTTAGACATCCAAGAGTCTGTGTTTTGATCAAGTTGCCTCCTAACTTGTTCTGTGGGCACAGCCGGTTTTATAAAACTAGAGAGCCTGGACACCTGTTTTATCATACCCCTGGGGTATAAGCCCGTGTCGCGTGCCTCTACAATCACACTTTTATGGTGTACTGTCCGTATTAATTTAAATATATTCTTCGCACTCTTCCTTGTGTCGGCATCAAGTGCACGCTTTGGTGCGGGAGCATCTTGTCCTCCTTGTTGTCTGACACGTCTCATGTTCGGGCGACCCCATCCCTCCCCGTGCCTCGTCCCCTCCCGACCCCCAGCATGCGTAGCCAGACCATCATCAGACAAACTTTCACCTAAGGTTTCAAAGTTATTGTTTTGTACCTTATATTTGTCAGTGGGGAGCTCACCTGAGTTTCTTTGTGTTTGTTGGACCACTCGATTCAGGCTCAGTGATCTCTGCCTCCTCCGTGCTCTTCGCTGGTGGCGTGGAAACGTCCATCCGCCATCCTGCATGTCGTTTTCTGGCAGTCGTGGCGTTTCCGACCGGTGTGCCTCCATCCTGGACCCGAACAATATGGTAGTCCCACCGAACACGGGCGTCCCCGCGTCAGTGTCTGTTGGTCGGTGAAGACTCAAAAAACAAGAGGGTTTTAGGTGCACAAACCGATGCCTCGCTCAGATCCAACGCCACCTCTCACTTCCCGTTTAGAGTTAACGGTCACTTCACTACAGGTGAAATAAAAACTCCCCACTTTACAATTGTAAAAAAGTTTGTCAATTAAAATAGTCTTTCATGTGACTGGGCTAAACAAAGTTACTTGTCGCCCATCTCTGGAAGGGCTAAAAAAAGTCGCCTTTCTTCCAATAAGTTTGGTCTGGCGTCCCTGACGTTTCGCGGAGTTACCGCTTCTTCAGAGGGATACATGCTACTAGGTGTCCGGAAGGAGCGAGGCATTTAAACACATTTCCTGGGAGATGCCCAAGTCCTGGGCCCCTCCCAGGATTGGTAATCATAGGTTACATGGGTATTACATGTGACCAAATCCCTCCCCAATAAAAGGTGTCCAGGCCTCTCTCTAAAAGAACAACAATATTAAAAATAAGAATAAAAACCTTTAAAATATCATATGGAATTAAAAATAAAAAATAAAAATAACCTTAAAAAATTGTAAAAAGAATATAAACCCATGATATAATCTTTATGATTAAAAACATCATCCTGCTGAGGATGGTTTAATAAATATATATGTATATATGTACACATATAAAAGGACATTATTTTATAAGAAAGAAGGTGAACACAAAATAATATCTTCTAAAAAGCAAAAGGGGTGGAAAAAAAACAAAGCTAAAGTTAAGACAAATATAAATCAAATGGGGATGGAGAGAAAAATATAATAAAAAACTAGGTAAGGGGGTGGGGTCCGGAGGGAGTCTTAGGGCTGTCGCGGACCAGGGGGAGAACCCGACAACGGGTAACATCCGGAGCAGGAACGTGAAAAACAGGGAAAGAAAAGAAAAAAGAAATACATAGAAAAATCTATAAAAACTAAATAAACAATCAACCCATATTCACCTTGATTTCAAAAATAAAAAAGGCTGTGTAAGGCTACCCATAATAATAAGAACCTATATTAAGAATGGCTTTTTAAGAATAATTAAATAAACAATCAACAAAACCCACAACTTAAAAGGCTGCTTTTCCTATTGTACGAGGACAGCCATTATACTCCCCAATAGATGATGGGGGGAAGACCTCACTACAACGAAATCAGATAAAAGGTCCAGTCGGTCAGCGGAGGCCTCAAAATAAATAAGAGGGTAAATTAATTCTTATTTCATGGCCACCTTACCCCAGATGCTTGGCATTTTTAAGAAATTAACTTCCCACTATGAGGTTTAGGTTTCCCAAATGCAGTCACCAACTGTTGATATTTCCCCCAAGATGTTAAGTTTAGGGTTATGCGACCTGGGCAGGGTCATCTTCCCTTTTAATTCTCTAGTTCTAATAGTGTCTGCCAAGCCAAGGTGGTTAGGTTTAGGGCCATGTGTCTGGTTAAGACCATCCTCCAACTTATCCACATTCTAGGGATACTTTTCTTAAGGCAATGGTTAGGTTTAGAGTCCAGTGGCCTGGGTAGGCTCATCCCACAGGTTATACACAATGAAGATACAGAAAAAGAAATTGTTAAATTCAGATTATTAGATCTTTTTGAAAAAAACAATTCAATAAACTCAGTAATCTCCATTTGTCCCAAGGAGATGCTGTTTTATGTTTCAAGGAGTAGTCAGTCTGTTTATTAAGAGGTCCTTTTAGGAATCGTGGATGGATGTCAGATACAAATTCCTGGCACAGGCTAGTTAGGTGTTAGGAAACTATAGCTTAGATGTTTTTTAATTCAAACTTTGGTGCACGGTCCTAGGAATTGCTGAAGCATCCCATCTCCATTTACTCCGCTCTTCTCCTTCTCTCCAGCATACTCCTCTTCTTCTTGGGTGCGTCTTGTACCTTCTTCCATATGTTGTCAATCATAAAAACCATCCCCCAATGTCTTTATTCCCCCCAGGCCATAAGGCAGACTCATTGAAAGTTCCAGCACTGTCACCAGTACTAAAAAAGGTCCCAAAGCCATATTTCTCCCATGACTCCCTGGAGGGGATGTGACCTCCAAGAGAAAGGGTTTTTTATCGTTTTTGATTTTCTTATTCATTTTCAACAATAATCACACTTCCATGCAGTTAGTAATTATAATGAAACCTCACACTGTTAGTGTTAGACTCTGTTCAAAACAACCTCCATGCAATTCTGTCATGGGGACTTATGGCAATCAGGGAAACATACTCAATATTGACAAGTAGTCTTTGTATATTTTTTTTTTTTTTTTTTTTTTTTTTTTTTTTTTCCGGTGACATTTTGCTTAGAAATACACATATGATCTGTTCACAGAACTTCTATGTTATAAAACAAACAACAGGTTTCCAGACCATTTTTTCTTTTTGAACTTTCTTTATTTCTCACCATACTTTCAAAGCCTGACCTGTAATTCTAAGGATTCTCCCTCCCTCAGACATTGGAGTCTTAATTAATTATTCCAAACCATATACTGCATATATTTAATATTGACAACATCAAAGAAATACCAATTGTACTAAAAATTCTACACCCACAAAAGAAATATTTAAAAATGACAATAACATCCTGACATCAAAACTCTCTCCATCCTACTCCGCTGACCGACCGACCAGCCCGGGTTGGCCTGTAGGCTCACGATGCTCAGGGCCTCCTCTGTGCGTTCCCTGAAGTGAGTGGCCACTGTGGAGCGCAGCTGATCTGCCCGTGTGGCATACCGGTGTTGCTGCAAGCGCGCTCCCAAACAGGCCCAAATTCCCCCCACATACATTAGCCCACAATACTACATCGTAAGACCCACGCTGAGTCGCAGGCCTTCACACCAGCTGTCAAAGATACTTTTAGCCGTCTCACTCGTCCAATGAATGCCATCAGCTGTGGTATGAAAGTATTGTTGAGGTATACACGGTAAATAATTATAATGTGTACTGATGAAGTTATTGATCATAGTGAGATTTGACTGTTGGAGTTTGGATAGTGATCTGGAAAAGTGAATGTGGGCTACAAAAATGTCCGCATTCGGAAACACGGCTTTCGCCCCATTCACCACCTTTCGTAGTTGTTTAATTGAGGTTTTCTGGGGGTCCTGATCCTTATTATTAAGGCCTACAGACAAGATCACCATTTCCGCAATTTCACACACCGGCGTCATTTCCAACAGGTTGAAGAAATGGTAAAAGTTCGCACCCGGGTAGCTCTCCACCTGAATCTGATCATTCTCGAAGGGGGGTATTCTATTTAGATTGGAGTCCCCCAAGAAAACTACCGGTTTATCAACTTTGATTCTCCAATCCTGTAATTTCCTACTAGGTCTCGCCCGATGGTACGTAGGTGTATGGTAACCCCCCTCTGCGCCCCTCGTCTCCGCCTCCGCCCCGACCGGCTCTCCCTTTCCCGTAAGCCCGCGCCCGCTATGAGACTCCCTCTGCTTTATTTGCCGCACGGTTTTAAATTCTGCCACCGAGCCCTCGCTCTCATTATCCTCCTCATTCAGGTGAAAATTACTCTTAATATTATAATAGTGGGGATCAGAGCGGTCCAATGAGTCACTGCTCAGGTTTCCCGCCGGCTCCTGCTGTTGCAGGGCCTCAATCGTCATTTCACCCACTACCTTGTCACCTGTTTTGGCAGAGGTTTGGATTTTTACTCGCTTTTGTTGTTTCATTATAGGGTCCGGACCATTCGTCCGGTCTCCTGCGCGAGACGTGGAGCAGGAAACTGAAGGGGTGGCAGGCTCAGATGTCAACCTGTTCGCGGCCGTTAAGGGCAAGTCACAGCGCACAATATTTCTAGGACGCACAGGGGGAGAGCACAAAGAGGCAGGCAGAATGTCATCGGTTTCATCTAAATCAACCACCACGTTTGATCTAATTCTGGCTGTTGTCTCCACCCTACTCCCACCCTCTCCCGTCTTCCCCCCATCTCCATTTCTCCCCTTCGGGAGAGCTCCCGCGGTGGCCGGCGCACGGGCATTCACAGTCTGAAGCTCATTCAGCTCTTCTACAATAGTTTTCCTTTTTCCCAACGATAGGTTTTTCTGATAGGAAACATTTTGTATATTACTGCTGCTAGCAGTCTGGTTTTTAACCACTGTAGGTAAGGGCGGAAATTCATTATCATCTCTCAGATCAATCGGCATTACCCCCGATCTTCCCCCCCTCTGTACTGTATTCTGTTCCCGTGTGTGGCCGGCCTCCGAACGGGCCCTCCCTCCACCCTCTTCCCCTGACGATTTAAGCAGAGTTTCAACTGTTGACATTGTAGAAACACGTAAGCGAGCCCCGTATCTTTTAAAAGCCCACGTCTTTGCCACCTGAAATGACACCTCAGTCTTTCTAGTTTCTTTTAAAGATTCAATGATAGTGGCATAATGATCATAAAGAATATCTAAATTTTTAGACATCCAAGAGTCTGTGTTTTGATCAAGTTGCCTCCTAACTTGTTCTGTGGGCACAGCCGGTTTTATAAAACTAGAGAGCCTGGACACCTGTTTTATCATACCCCTGGGGTATAAGCCCGTGTCGCGTGCCTCTACAATCACACTTTTATGGTGTACTGTCCGTATTAATTTAAATATATTCTTCGCACTCTTCCTTGTGTCGGCATCAAGTGCACGCTTTGGTGCGGGAGCATCTTGTCCTCCTTGTTGTCTGACACGTCTCATGTTCGGGCGACCCCATCCCTCCCCGTGCCTCGTCCCCTCCCGACCCCCAGCATGCGTAGCCAGACCATCATCAGACAAACTTTCACCTAAGGTTTCAAAGTTATTGTTTTGTACCTTATATTTGTCAGTGGGGAGCTCACCTGAGTTTCTTTGTGTTTGTTGGACCACTCGATTCAGGCTCAGTGATCTCTGCCTCCTCCGTGCTCTTCGCTGGTGGCGTGGAAACGTCCATCCGCCATCCTGCATGTCGTTTTCTGGCAGTCGTGGCGTTTCCGACCGGTGTGCCTCCATCCTGGACCCGAACAATATGGTAGTCCCACCGAACACGGGCGTCCCCGCGTCAGTGTCTGTTGGTCGGTGAAGACTCAAAAAACAAGAGGGTTTTAGGTGCACAAACCGATGCCTCGCTCAGATCCAACGCCACCTCTCACTTCCCGTTTAGAGTTAACGGTCACTTCACTACAGGTGAAATAAAAACTCCCCACTTTACAATTGTAAAAAAAGTTTGTCAATTAAAATAGTCTTTCATGTGACTGGGCTAAACAAAGTTACTTGTCGCCCATCTCTGGAAGGGCTAAAAAAAGTCGCCTTTCTTCCAATAAGTTTGGTCTGGCGTCCCTGACGTTTCGCGGAGTTACCGCTTCTTCAGAGGGATACATGCTACTAGGTGTCCGGAAGGAGCGAGGCATTTAAACACATTTCCTGGGAGATGCCCAAGTCCTGGGCCCCTCCCAGGATTGGTAATCATAGGTTACATGGGTATTACATGTGACCAAATCCCTCCCCAATAAAAGGTGTCCAGGCCTCTCTCTAAAAAAACAACAATATTAAAAATAAGAATAAAAACCTTTAAAATATCATATGGAATTAAAAATAAAAATAAAAATAACCTTAAAAAATTGTAAAAAGAATATAAACCCATGATATAATCTTTATGATTAAAAACATCATCCTGCTGAGGATGGTTTAATAAAATATATGTATATATGTACACATATAAAAGGACATTATTTTATAAGAAAGAAGGTGAACACAAAATAATATCTTCTAAAAAGCAAGAGGGGTGGAAAAAAAACAAAGCTAAAGTTAAGACAAATATAGATCAAATGGGGATGGAGAGAAAAATATAATAAAAAACTAGGTAAGGGGGTGGGGTCCGGAGGGAGTCTTAGGGCTGTCGCGGACCAGGGGGAGAACCCGACAACGGGTAACATCCGGAGCAGGAACGTGAAAAACAGGGAAAGAAAAGAAAAAAGAAATACATAGAAAAATCTATAAAAACTAAATAAACAATCAACCCATATTCACCTTGATTTCAAAAATAAAAAAGGCTGTGTAAGGCTACCCATAATAATAAGAAACCTATATTAAGAATGGCTTTTTAAGAATAATTAAATAAACAATCAACAAAAACCACAACTTAAAAGGCTGCTTTTCCTATTGCACTAGGACAGCCATTATACTCCCCAATAGATGATGGGGGGAAGAGCTCACTACAACGAAATCAGATAAAAGGTCCAGTCGGTCAGCGGAGGCCTCAAAATAAATAAGAGGGTAAATTAATTCTTATTTCATGGCCACCTTACCCCAGATGCTTGGCATTTTTAAGAAATTAACTTCCCACTATGAGGTTTAGGTTTCCCAAATGCAGTCACCAACTGTTGATATTTCCCCCAAGATGTTAAGTTTAGGGTTATGCGACCTGGGCAGGGTCATCTTCCCTTTTAATTCTCTAGTTCTGATAGTGTCTGCCAAGCCAAGGTGGTTAGGTTTAGGGCCATGTGTCTGGTTAAGTCCATCCTCCAAATTATCCACATTCTAGGGACACTTTCTTAAGGCAATGGTTAGGTTTAGGGTCCAGTGGCCTGGATAGGCTCATCCCACAGGTTATACACAATGAAGATACAAACAAAGAAATTGTTAAATTCAGATTATTAGATCTTTTTGAAAAAAAACAATTCAATAAACTCAGTAATCTCCATTTGTCCCAAGGAGATGCTGTTTTATGTTTCAAGGAGTAGTCAGTCTGTTTACTAAGAGGTCCTTTTAGGAATCGTGGATGGATGTCAGATACAAATTCCTGGCACAGGCTAGTTAGGTATTAGGAAACTATAGCTTAGATGTTTTTTAATTCAAACTTTGGTGCACGGTCCTAGGAATTACTGAAGCATCCCATCTCCACTTACTCCGCTCTTCTCCTTCTCTCCAGCATACTCCTCTTCTTCTTGGGTGCGTCTTGTACCTTCTTCCATATGTTGTCAATCATAAAAACCATCCCCCAATGTCTTTATTCCCCCCAGGCCATAAGGCAGACTCATTGAAAGTTCCAGCACTGTCACCAGTACTAAAAAAGGTCCCAAAGCCATATTTCTCCCATGACTCCCTGGAGGGGATGTGACCTCCAAGAGAAAGGGTTTTTTATCGTTTTTGATTTTCTTATTCATTTTCAACAATAATCACACTTCCATGCAGTTAGTAATTATAATGAAACCTCACACTGTTAGTGTTACACTCTGTTCAAAACAACCTCCATGCAGTTCTGTCATGGGGACTTATGGCAATCAGGGAAACATACTCAATATTGACAAGTAGTCTTTGTATATTTTTTTTTTTTTTTTTTTTTTTTTTTTTTTTTTCCGGTGACATTTTGCTTAGAAATACACATATGATCTGTTCACAGAACTTCTATGTTATAAAACAAACAACAGGTTTCCAGACCATTTTTTCTTTTTGAACTTTCTTTATTTCTCACCATACTTTCAAAGCCTGACCTGTAATTCTAAGGATTCTCCCTCCCTCAGACATTGGAGTCTTAATTAATTATTCCAAACCATATACTGCATATATTTAATATTGACAACATCAAAGAAATACCAATTGTACTAAAAATTCTACACCCACAAAAGAAATATTTAAAGATGACAATAACATCCTGACATCAAAACTCTCTCCATCCTACTCCGCTGACCGATCGACCAGCCCGGGTTGGCCTGTAGGCTCACGATGCTCAGGGCCTCCTCTGTGCGTTCCCTGAAGTGAGTGGCCACTGTGGCGCGCAGCTGATCTGCCCGTGTGGCATACCGGTGTTGCTGCAAGCGCGCTCCCAAACAGGCCCAAATTCCCCCCACATACATTAGCCCACAATACTACATCGTAAGACCCACGCTGAGTCGCAGGCCTTCACACCAGCTGTCAAAGATACTTTTAGCCGTCTCACTCGTCCAATGAATGCCATCAGCTGTGGTATGGAAGTATTGTTGAGGTATACACGGTAAATAATTATAATGTGTACTGATGAAGTTATTGATCATAGTGAGATTTGACTGTTGGAGTTTGGATAGTGATCTGGAAAAGTGAATGTGGGCTACAAAAATGTCCGCATTCGGAAACACGGCTTTCGCCCCATTCACCACCTTTCGTAGTTGTTTAATTGAGGTTTTCTGGGGGTCCTGATCCTTATTATTAAGGCCTACAGACAAGATCACCATTTCCGCAATTTCACACACCGGCGTCATTTCCAACAGGTTGAAGAAATGGTAAAAGTTCGCACCCGGGTAGCTCTCCACCTGAATCTGATCATTCTCGAAGGGGGGTATTCTATTTAGATTGGAGTCCCCCAAGAAAACTACCGGTTTATCAACTTTGATTCTCCAATCCTGTAATTTCCTACTAGGTCTCGCCCGATGGTACGTAGGTGTATGGTAACCCCCCTCTGCGCCCCTCGTCTCCGCCTCCGCCCCGACCGGCTCTCCCTTTCCCGTAAGCCCGCGCCCGCTATGAGACTCCCTCTGCTTTATTTGCCGCACGGTTTTAAATTCTGCCACCGAGCCCTCGCTCTCATTATCCTCCTCATTCAGGTGAAAATTACTCTTAATATTATAATAGTGGGGATCAGAGCGGTCCAATGAGTCACTGCTCAGGTTTCCCGCCGGCTCCTGCTGTTGCAGGGCCTCAATCGTCATTTCACCCACTACCTTGTCACCTGTTTTAGCAGAGGTTTGGATTTTTACTCGCTTTTGTTGTTTCATTATAGGGTCCGGACCATTCGTCCGGTCTCCTGCGCGAGACGTGGAGCAGGAAACTGAAGGGGTGGCAGGCTCAGATGTCAACCTGTTCGCGGCCGTTAAGGGCAAGTCACAGCGCACAATATTTCTAGGACGCACAGGGGGAGAGCACAAAGAGGCAGGCAGAATGTCATCGGTTTCATCTAAATCAACCACCACGTTTGATCTAATTCTGGCTGTTGTCTCCACCCTACTCCCACCCTCTCCCGTCTTCCCCCCATCTCCATTTCTCCCCTTCGGGAGAGCTCCCGCGGTGGCCGGCGCACGGGCATTCACAGTCTGAAGCTCATTCAGCTCTTCTACAATAGTTTTCCTTTTTCCCAACGATAGGTTTTTCTGATAGGAAACATTTTGTATATTACTGCTGCTAGCAGTCTGGTTTTTAACCACTGTAGGTAAGGGCGGAAATTCATTATCATCTCTCAGATCAATCGGCATTACCCCCGATCTTCCCCCCCTCTGTACTGTATTCTGTTCCCGTGTGTGGCCGGCCTCCGAACGGGCCCTCCCTCCACCCTCTTCCCCTGACGATTTAAGCAGAGTTTCAACTGTTGACATTGTAGAAACACGTAAGCGAGCCCCGTATCTTTTAAAAGCCCACGTCTTTGCCACCTGAAATGACACCTCAGTCTTTCTAGTTTCTTTTAAAGATTCAATGATAGTGGCATAATGATCATAAAGAATATCTAAATTTTTAGACATCCAAGAGTCTGTGTTTTGATCAAGTTGCCTCCTAACTTGTTCTGTGGGCACAGCCGGTTTTATAAAACTAGAGAGCCTGGACACCTGTTTTATCATACCCCTGGGGTATAAGCCCGTGTCGCGTGCCTCTACAATCACACTTTTATGGTGTACTGTCCGTATTAATTTAAATATATTCTTCGCACTCTTCCTTGTGTCGGCATCAAGTGCACGCTTTGGTGCGGGAGCATCTTGTCCTCCTTGTTGTCTGACACGTCTCATGTTCGGGCGACCCCATCCCTCCCCGTGCCTCGTCCCCTCCCGACCCCCAGCATGCGTAGCCAGACCATCATCAGACAAACTTTCACCTAAGGTTTCAAAGTTATTGTTTTGTACCTTATATTTGTCAGTGGGGAGCTCACCTGAGTTTCTTTGTGTTTGTTGGACCACTCGATTCAGGCTCAGTGATCTCTGCCTCCTCCGTGCTCTTCGCTGGTGGCGTGGAAACGTCCATCCGCCATCCTGCATGTCGTTTTCTGGCAGTCGTGGCGTTTCCGACCGGTGTGCCTCCATCCTGGACCCGAACAATATGGTAGTCCCACCGAACACGGGCGTCCCCGCGTCAGTGTCTGTTGGTCGGTGAAGACTCAAAAAACAAGAGGGTTTTAGGTGCACAAACCGATGCCTCGCTCAGATCCAACGCCACCTCTCACTTCCCGTTTAGAGTTAACGGTCACTTCACTACAGGTGAAATAAAAACTCCCCACTTTACAATTGTAAAAAAAGTTTGTCAATTAAAATAGTCTTTCATGTGACTGGGCTAAACAAAGTTACTTGTCGCCCATCTCTGGAAGGGCTAAAAAAAGTCGCCTTTCTTCCAATAAGTTTGGTCTGGCGTCCCTGACGTTTCGCGGAGTTACCGCTTCTTCAGAGGGATACATGCTACTAGGTGTCCGGAAGGAGCGAGGCATTTAAACACATTTCCTGGGAGATGCCCAAGTCCTGGGCCCCTCCCAGGATTGGTAATCATAGGTTACATGGGTATTACATGTGACCAAATCCCTCCCCAATAAAAGGTGTCCAGGCCTCTCTCTAAAAAAACAACAATATTAAAAATAAGAATAAAAACCTTTAAAATATCATATGGAATTAAAAATAAAAATAAAAATAACCTTAAAAAATTGTAAAAAGAATATAAACCCATGATATAATCTTTATGATTAAAAACATCATCCTGCTGAGGATGGTTTAATAAAATATATGTATATATGTACACATATAAAAGGACATTATTTTATAAGAAAGAAGGTGAACACAAAATAATATCTTCTAAAAAGCAAGAGGGGTGGAAAAAAAACAAAGCTAAAGTTAAGACAAATATAGATCAAATGGGGATGGAGAGAAAAATATAATAAAAAACTAGGTAAGGGGGTGGGGTCCGGAGGGAGTCTTAGGGCTGTCGCGGACCAGGGGGAGAACCCGACAACGGGTAACATCCGGAGCAGGAACGTGAAAAACAGGGAAAGAAAAGAAAAAAGAAATACATAGAAAAATCTATAAAAACTAAATAAACAATCAACCCATATTCACCTTGATTTCAAAAATAAAAAAGGCTGTGTAAGGCTACCCATAATAATAAGAAACCTATATTAAGAATGGCTTTTTAAGAATAATTAAATAAACAATCAACAAAAACCACAACTTAAAAGGCTGCTTTTCCTATTGCACTAGGACAGCCATTATACTCCCCAATAGATGATGGGGGGAAGAGCTCACTACAACGAAATCAGATAAAAGGTCCAGTCGGTCAGCGGAGGCCTCAAAATAAATAAGAGGGTAAATTAATTCTTATTTCATGGCCACCTTACCCCAGATGCTTGGCATTTTTAAGAAATTAACTTCCCACTATGAGGTTTAGGTTTCCCAAATGCAGTCACCAACTGTTGATATTTCCCCCAAGATGTTAAGTTTAGGGTTATGCGACCTGGGCAGGGTCATCTTCCCTTTTAATTCTCTAGTTCTGATAGTGTCTGCCAAGCCAAGGTGGTTAGGTTTAGGGCCATGTGTCTGGTTAAGTCCATCCTCCAAATTATCCACATTCTAGGGACACTTTCTTAAGGCAATGGTTAGGTTTAGGGTCCAGTGGCCTGGATAGGCTCATCCCACAGGTTATACACAATGAAGATACAAACAAAGAAATTGTTAAATTCAGATTATTAGATCTTTTTGAAAAAAAACAATTCAATAAACTCAGTAATCTCCATTTGTCCCAAGGAGATGCTGTTTTATGTTTCAAGGAGTAGTCAGTCTGTTTACTAAGAGGTCCTTTTAGGAATCGTGGATGGATGTCAGATACAAATTCCTGGCACAGGCTAGTTAGGTATTAGGAAACTATAGCTTAGATGTTTTTTAATTCAAACTTTGGTGCACGGTCCTAGGAATTACTGAAGCATCCCATCTCCACTTACTCCGCTCTTCTCCTTCTCTCCAGCATACTCCTCTTCTTCTTGGGTGCGTCTTGTACCTTCTTCCATATGTTGTCAATCATAAAAACCATCCCCCAATGTCTTTATTCCCCCCAGGCCATAAGGCAGACTCATTGAAAGTTCCAGCACTGTCACCAGTACTAAAAAAGGTCCCAAAGCCATATTTCTCCCATGACTCCCTGGAGGGGATGTGACCTCCAAGAGAAAGGGTTTTTTATCGTTTTTGATTTTCTTATTCATTTTCAACAATAATCACACTTCCATGCAGTTAGTAATTATAATGAAACCTCACACTGTTAGTGTTACACTCTGTTCAAAACAACCTCCATGCAGTTCTGTCATGGGGACTTATGGCAATCAGGGAAACATACTCAATATTGACAAGTAGTCTTTGTATATTTTTTTTTTTTTTTTTTTTTTTTTTTTTTTTTTTTCCGGTGACATTTTGCTTAGAAATACACATATGATCTGTTCACAGAACTTCTATGTTATAAAACAAACAACAGGTTTCCAGACCATTTTTTCTTTTTGAACTTTCTTTATTTCTCACCATACTTTCAAAGCCTGACCTGTAATTCTAAGGATTCTCCCTCCCTCAGACATTGGAGTCTTAATTAATTATTCCAAACCATATACTGCATATATTTAATATTGACAACATCAAAGAAATACCAATTGTACTAAAAATTCTACACCCACAAAAGAAATATTTAAAGATGACAATAACATCCTGACATCAAAACTCTCTCCATCCTACTCCGCTGACCGATCGACCAGCCCGGGTTGGCCTGTAGGCTCACGATGCTCAGGGCCTCCTCTGTGCGTTCCCTGAAGTGAGTGGCCACTGTGGCGCGCAGCTGATCTGCCCGTGTGGCATACCGGTGTTGCTGCAAGCGCGCTCCCAAACAGGCCCAAATTCCCCCCACATACATTAGCCCACAATACTACATCGTAAGACCCACGCTGAGTCGCAGGCCTTCACACCAGCTGTCAAAGATACTTTTAGCCGTCTCACTCGTCCAATGAATGCCATCAGCTGTGGTATGGAAGTATTGTTGAGGTATACACGGTAAATAATTATAATGTGTACTGATGAAGTTATTGATCATAGTGAGATTTGACTGTTGGAGTTTGGATAGTGATCTGGAAAAGTGAATGTGGGCTACAAAAATGTCCGCATTCGGAAACACGGCTTTCGCCCCATTCACCACCTTTCGTAGTTGTTTAATTGAGGTTTTCTGGGGGTCCTGATCCTTATTATTAAGGCCTACAGACAAGATCACCATTTCCGCAATTTCACACACCGGCGTCATTTCCAACAGGTTGAAGAAATGGTAAAAGTTCGCACCCGGGTAGCTCTCCACCTGAATCTGATCATTCTCGAAGGGGGGTATTCTATTTAGATTGGAGTCCCCCAAGAAAACTACCGGTTTATCAACTTTGATTCTCCAATCCTGTAATTTCCTACTAGGTCTCGCCCGATGGTACGTAGGTGTATGGTAACCCCCCTCTGCGCCCCTCGTCTCCGCCTCCGCCCCGACCGGCTCTCCCTTTCCCGTAAGCCCGCGCCCGCTATGAGACTCCCTCTGCTTTATTTGCCGCACGGTTTTAAATTCTGCCACCGAGCCCTCGCTCTCATTATCCTCCTCATTCAGGTGAAAATTACTCTTAATATTATAATAGTGGGGATCAGAGCGGTCCAATGAGTCACTGCTCAGGTTTCCCGCCGGCTCCTGCTGTTGCAGGGCCTCAATCGTCATTTCACCCACTACCTTGTCACCTGTTTTAGCAGAGGTTTGGATTTTTACTCGCTTTTGTTGTTTCATTATAGGGTCCGGACCATTCGTCCGGTCTCCTGCGCGAGACGTGGAGCAGGAAACTGAAGGGGTGGCAGGCTCAGATGTCAACCTGTTCGCGGCCGTTAAGGGCAAGTCACAGCGCACAATATTTCTAGGACGCACAGGGGGAGAGCACAAAGAGGCAGGCAGAATGTCATCGGTTTCATCTAAATCAACCACCACGTTTGATCTAATTCTGGCTGTTGTCTCCACCCTACTCCCACCCTCTCCCGTCTTCCCCCCATCTCCATTTCTCCCCTTCGGGAGAGCTCCCGCGGTGGCCGGCGCACGGGCATTCACAGTCTGAAGCTCATTCAGCTCTTCTACAATAGTTTTCCTTTTTCCCAACGATAGGTTTTTCTGATAGGAAACATTTTGTATATTACTGCTGCTAGCAGTCTGGTTTTTAACCACTGTAGGTAAGGGCGGAAATTCATTATCATCTCTCAGATCAATCGGCATTACCCCCGATCTTCCCCCCCTCTGTACTGTATTCTGTTCCCGTGTGTGGCCGGCCTCCGAACGGGCCCTCCCTCCACCCTCTTCCCCTGACGATTTAAGCAGAGTTTCAACTGTTGACATTGTAGAAACACGTAAGCGAGCCCCGTATCTTTTAAAAGCCCACGTCTTTGCCACCTGAAATGACACCTCAGTCTTTCTAGTTTCTTTTAAAGATTCAATGATAGTGGCATAATGATCATAAAGAATATCTAAATTTTTAGACATCCAAGAGTCTGTGTTTTGATCAAGTTGCCTCCTAACTTGTTCTGTGGGCACAGCCGGTTTTATAAAACTAGAGAGCCTGGACACCTGTTTTATCATACCCCTGGGGTATAAGCCCGTGTCGCGTGCCTCTACAATCACACTTTTATGGTGTACTGTCCGTATTAATTTAAATATATTCTTCGCACTCTTCCTTGTGTCGGCATCAAGTGCACGCTTTGGTGCGGGAGCATCTTGTCCTCCTTGTTGTCTGACACGTCTCATGTTCGGGCGACCCCATCCCTCCCCGTGCCTCGTCCCCTCCCGACCCCCAGCATGCGTAGCCAGACCATCATCAGACAAACTTTCACCTAAGGTTTCAAAGTTATTGTTTTGTACCTTATATTTGTCAGTGGGGAGCTCACCTGAGTTTCTTTGTGTTTGTTGGACCACTCGATTCAGGCTCAGTGATCTCTGCCTCCTCCGTGCTCTTCGCTGGTGGCGTGGAAACGTCCATCCGCCATCCTGCATGTCGTTTTCTGGCAGTCGTGGCGTTTCCGACCGGTGTGCCTCCATCCTGGACCCGAACAATATGGTAGTCCCACCGAACACGGGCGTCCCCGCGTCAGTGTCTGTTGGTCGGTGAAGACTCAAAAAACAAGAGGGTTTTAGGTGCACAAACCGATGCCTCGCTCAGATCCAACGCCACCTCTCACTTCCCGTTTAGAGTTAACGGTCACTTCACTACAGGTGAAATAAAAACTCCCCACTTTACAATTGTAAAAAAAGTTTGTCAATTAAAATAGTCTTTCATGTGACTGGGCTAAACAAAGTTACTTGTCGCCCATCTCTGGAAGGGCTAAAAAAAGTCGCCTTTCTTCCAATAAGTTTGGTCTGGCGTCCCTGACGTTTCGCGGAGTTACCGCTTCTTCAGAGGGATACATGCTACTAGGTGTCCGGAAGGAGCGAGGCATTTAAACACATTTCCTGGGAGATGCCCAAGTCCTGGGCCCCTCCCAGGATTGGTAATCATAGGTTACATGGGTATTACATGTGACCAAATCCCTCCCCAATAAAAGGTGTCCAGGCCTCTCTCTAAAAAAACAACAATATTAAAAATAAGAATAAAAACCTTTAAAATATCATATGGAATTAAAAATAAAAATAAAAATAACCTTAAAAAATTGTAAAAAGAATATAAACCCATGATATAATCTTTATGATTAAAAACATCATCCTGCTGAGGATGGTTTAATAAAATATATGTATATATGTACACATATAAAAGGACATTATTTTATAAGAAAGAAGGTGAACACAAAATAATATCTTCTAAAAAGCAAGAGGGGTGGAAAAAAAACAAAGCTAAAGTTAAGACAAATATAGATCAAATGGGGATGGAGAGAAAAATATAATAAAAAACTAGGTAAGGGGGTGGGGTCCGGAGGGAGTCTTAGGGCTGTCGCGGACCAGGGGGAGAACCCGACAACGGGTAACATCCGGAGCAGGAACGTGAAAAACAGGGAAAGAAAAGAAAAAAGAAATACATAGAAAAATCTATAAAAACTAAATAAACAATCAACCCATATTCACCTTGATTTCAAAAATAAAAAAGGCTGTGTAAGGCTACCCATAATAATAAGAAACCTATATTAAGAATGGCTTTTTAAGAATAATTAAATAAACAATCAACAAAAACCACAACTTAAAAGGCTGCTTTTCCTATTGCACTAGGACAGCCATTATACTCCCCAATAGATGATGGGGGGAAGAGCTCACTACAACGAAATCAGATAAAAGGTCCAGTCGGTCAGCGGAGGCCTCAAAATAAATAAGAGGGTAAATTAATTCTTATTTCATGGCCACCTTACCCCAGATGCTTGGCATTTTTAAGAAATTAACTTCCCACTATGAGGTTTAGGTTTCCCAAATGCAGTCACCAACTGTTGATATTTCCCCCAAGATGTTAAGTTTAGGGTTATGCGACCTGGGCAGGGTCATCTTCCCTTTTAATTCTCTAGTTCTGATAGTGTCTGCCAAGCCAAGGTGGTTAGGTTTAGGGCCATGTGTCTGGTTAAGTCCATCCTCCAAATTATCCACATTCTAGGGACACTTTCTTAAGGCAATGGTTAGGTTTAGGGTCCAGTGGCCTGGATAGGCTCATCCCACAGGTTATACACAATGAAGATACAAACAAAGAAATTGTTAAATTCAGATTATTAGATCTTTTTGAAAAAAAACAATTCAATAAACTCAGTAATCTCCATTTGTCCCAAGGAGATGCTGTTTTATGTTTCAAGGAGTAGTCAGTCTGTTTACTAAGAGGTCCTTTTAGGAATCGTGGATGGATGTCAGATACAAATTCCTGGCACAGGCTAGTTAGGTATTAGGAAACTATAGCTTAGATGTTTTTTAATTCAAACTTTGGTGCACGGTCCTAGGAATTACTGAAGCATCCCATCTCCACTTACTCCGCTCTTCTCCTTCTCTCCAGCATACTCCTCTTCTTCTTGGGTGCGTCTTGTACCTTCTTCCATATGTTGTCAATCATAAAAACCATCCCCCAATGTCTTTATTCCCCCCAGGCCATAAGGCAGACTCATTGAAAGTTCCAGCACTGTCACCAGTACTAAAAAAGGTCCCAAAGCCATATTTCTCCCATGACTCCCTGGAGGGGATGTGACCTCCAAGAGAAAGGGTTTTTTATCGTTTTTGATTTTCTTATTCATTTTCAACAATAATCACACTTCCATGCAGTTAGTAATTATAATGAAACCTCACACTGTTAGTGTTACACTCTGTTCAAAACAACCTCCATGCAGTTCTGTCATGGGGACTTATGGCAATCAGGGAAACATACTCAATATTGACAAGTAGTCTTTGTATATTTTTTTTTTTTTTTTTTTTTTTTTTTCCGGTGACATTTTGCTTAGAAATACACATATGATCTGTTCACAGAACTTCTATGTTATAAAACAAACAACAGGTTTCCAGACCATTTTTTCTTTTTGAACTTTCTTTATTTCTCACCATACTTTCAAAGCCTGACCTGTAATTCTAAGGATTCTCCCTCCCTCAGACATTGGAGTCTTAATTAATTATTCCAAACCATATACTGCATATATTTAATATTGACAACATCAAAGAAATACCAATTGTACTAAAAATTCTACACCCACAAAAGAAATATTTAAAGATGACAATAACATCCTGACATCAAAACTCTCTCCATCCTACTCCGCTGACCGATCGACCAGCCCGGGTTGGCCTGTAGGCTCACGATGCTCAGGGCCTCCTCTGTGCGTTCCCTGAAGTGAGTGGCCACTGTGGCGCGCAGCTGATCTGCCCGTGTGGCATACCGGTGTTGCTGCAAGCGCGCTCCCAAACAGGCCCAAATTCCCCCCACATACATTAGCCCACAATACTACATCGTAAGACCCACGCTGAGTCGCAGGCCTTCACACCAGCTGTCAAAGATACTTTTAGCCGTCTCACTCGTCCAATGAATGCCATCAGCTGTGGTATGGAAGTATTGTTGAGGTATACACGGTAAATAATTATAATGTGTACTGATGAAGTTATTGATCATAGTGAGATTTGACTGTTGGAGTTTGGATAGTGATCTGGAAAAGTGAATGTGGGCTACAAAAATGTCCGCATTCGGAAACACGGCTTTCGCCCCATTCACCACCTTTCGTAGTTGTTTAATTGAGGTTTTCTGGGGGTCCTGATCCTTATTATTAAGGCCTACAGACAAGATCACCATTTCCGCAATTTCACACACCGGCGTCATTTCCAACAGGTTGAAGAAATGGTAAAAGTTCGCACCCGGGTAGCTCTCCACCTGAATCTGATCATTCTCGAAGGGGGGTATTCTATTTAGATTGGAGTCCCCCAAGAAAACTACCGGTTTATCAACTTTGATTCTCCAATCCTGTAATTTCCTACTAGGTCTCGCCCGATGGTACGTAGGTGTATGGTAACCCCCCTCTGCGCCCCTCGTCTCCGCCTCCGCCCCGACCGGCTCTCCCTTTCCCGTAAGCCCGCGCCCGCTATGAGACTCCCTCTGCTTTATTTGCCGCACGGTTTTAAATTCTGCCACCGAGCCCTCGCTCTCATTATCCTCCTCATTCAGGTGAAAATTACTCTTAATATTATAATAGTGGGGATCAGAGCGGTCCAATGAGTCACTGCTCAGGTTTCCCGCCGGCTCCTGCTGTTGCAGGGCCTCAATCGTCATTTCACCCACTACCTTGTCACCTGTTTTAGCAGAGGTTTGGATTTTTACTCGCTTTTGTTGTTTCATTATAGGGTCCGGACCATTCGTCCGGTCTCCTGCGCGAGACGTGGAGCAGGAAACTGAAGGGGTGGCAGGCTCAGATGTCAACCTGTTCGCGGCCGTTAAGGGCAAGTCACAGCGCACAATATTTCTAGGACGCACAGGGGGAGAGCACAAAGAGGCAGGCAGAATGTCATCGGTTTCATCTAAATCAACCACCACGTTTGATCTAATTCTGGCTGTTGTCTCCACCCTACTCCCACCCTCTCCCGTCTTCCCCCCATCTCCATTTCTCCCCTTCGGGAGAGCTCCCGCGGTGGCCGGCGCACGGGCATTCACAGTCTGAAGCTCATTCAGCTCTTCTACAATAGTTTTCCTTTTTCCCAACGATAGGTTTTTCTGATAGGAAACATTTTGTATATTACTGCTGCTAGCAGTCTGGTTTTTAACCACTGTAGGTAAGGGCGGAAATTCATTATCATCTCTCAGATCAATCGGCATTACCCCCGATCTTCCCCCCCTCTGTACTGTATTCTGTTCCCGTGTGTGGCCGGCCTCCGAACGGGCCCTCCCTCCACCCTCTTCCCCTGACGATTTAAGCAGAGTTTCAACTGTTGACATTGTAGAAACACGTAAGCGAGCCCCGTATCTTTTAAAAGCCCACGTCTTTGCCACCTGAAATGACACCTCAGTCTTTCTAGTTTCTTTTAAAGATTCAATGATAGTGGCATAATGATCATAAAGAATATCTAAATTTTTAGACATCCAAGAGTCTGTGTTTTGATCAAGTTGCCTCCTAACTTGTTCTGTGGGCACAGCCGGTTTTATAAAACTAGAGAGCCTGGACACCTGTTTTATCATACCCCTGGGGTATAAGCCCGTGTCGCGTGCCTCTACAATCACACTTTTATGGTGTACTGTCCGTATTAATTTAAATATATTCTTCGCACTCTTCCTTGTGTCGGCATCAAGTGCACGCTTTGGTGCGGGAGCATCTTGTCCTCCTTGTTGTCTGACACGTCTCATGTTCGGGCGACCCCATCCCTCCCCGTGCCTCGTCCCCTCCCGACCCCCAGCATGCGTAGCCAGACCATCATCAGACAAACTTTCACCTAAGGTTTCAAAGTTATTGTTTTGTACCTTATATTTGTCAGTGGGGAGCTCACCTGAGTTTCTTTGTGTTTGTTGGACCACTCGATTCAGGCTCAGTGATCTCTGCCTCCTCCGTGCTCTTCGCTGGTGGCGTGGAAACGTCCATCCGCCATCCTGCATGTCGTTTTCTGGCAGTCGTGGCGTTTCCGACCGGTGTGCCTCCATCCTGGACCCGAACAATATGGTAGTCCCACCGAACACGGGCGTCCCCGCGTCAGTGTCTGTTGGTCGGTGAAGACTCAAAAAACAAGAGGGTTTTAGGTGCACAAACCGATGCCTCGCTCAGATCCAACGCCACCTCTCACTTCCCGTTTAGAGTTAACGGTCACTTCACTACAGGTGAAATAAAAACTCCCCACTTTACAATTGTAAAAAAAGTTTGTCAATTAAAATAGTCTTTCATGTGACTGGGCTAAACAAAGTTACTTGTCGCCCATCTCTGGAAGGGCTAAAAAAAGTCGCCTTTCTTCCAATAAGTTTGGTCTGGCGTCCCTGACGTTTCGCGGAGTTACCGCTTCTTCAGAGGGATACATGCTACTA
This sequence comes from Aulonocara stuartgranti, assembly GCF_965226115.1. Classification (NCBI taxonomy): domain Eukaryota; kingdom Metazoa; phylum Chordata; class Actinopteri; order Cichliformes; family Cichlidae; genus Aulonocara; species Aulonocara stuartgranti. The sequence continues at coordinate 54,048 of NC_138944.1, read as the reverse complement.
GGTGTCCGGAAGGAGCGAGGCATTTAAACACATTTCCTGGGAGATGCCCAAGTCCTGGGCCCCTCCCAGGATTGGTAATCATAGGTTACATGGGTATTACATGTGACCAAATCCCTCCCCAATAAAAGGTGTCCAGGCCTCTCTCTAAAAAAACAACAATATTAAAAATAAGAATAAAAACCTTTAAAATATCATATGGAATTAAAAATAAAAATAAAAATAACCTTAAAAAATTGTAAAAAGAATATAAACCCATGATATAATCTTTATGATTAAAAACATCATCCTGCTGAGGATGGTTTAATAAAATATATGTATATATGTACACATATAAAAGGACATTATTTTATAAGAAAGAAGGTGAACACAAAATAATATCTTCTAAAAAGCAAGAGGGGTGGAAAAAAAACAAAGCTAAAGTTAAGACAAATATAGATCAAATGGGGATGGAGAGAAAAATATAATAAAAAACTAGGTAAGGGGGTGGGGTCCGGAGGGAGTCTTAGGGCTGTCGCGGACCAGGGGGAGAACCCGACAACGGGTAACATCCGGAGCAGGAACGTGAAAAACAGGGAAAGAAAAGAAAAAAGAAATACATAGAAAAATCTATAAAAACTAAATAAACAATCAACCCATATTCACCTTGATTTCAAAAATAAAAAAGGCTGTGTAAGGCTACCCATAATAATAAGAAACCTATATTAAGAATGGCTTTTTAAGAATAATTAAATAAACAATCAACAAAAACCACAACTTAAAAGGCTGCTTTTCCTATTGCACTAGGACAGCCATTATACTCCCCAATAGATGATGGGGGGAAGAGCTCACTACAACGAAATCAGATAAAAGGTCCAGTCGGTCAGCGGAGGCCTCAAAATAAATAAGAGGGTAAATTAATTCTTATTTCATGGCCACCTTACCCCAGATGCTTGGCATTTTTAAGAAATTAACTTCCCACTATGAGGTTTAGGTTTCCCAAATGCAGTCACCAACTGTTGATATTTCCCCCAAGATGTTAAGTTTAGGGTTATGCGACCTGGGCAGGGTCATCTTCCCTTTTAATTCTCTAGTTCTGATAGTGTCTGCCAAGCCAAGGTGGTTAGGTTTAGGGCCATGTGTCTGGTTAAGTCCATCCTCCAAATTATCCACATTCTAGGGACACTTTCTTAAGGCAATGGTTAGGTTTAGGGTCCAGTGGCCTGGATAGGCTCATCCCACAGGTTATACACAATGAAGATACAAACAAAGAAATTGTTAAATTCAGATTATTAGATCTTTTTGAAAAAAAACAATTCAATAAACTCAGTAATCTCCATTTGTCCCAAGGAGATGCTGTTTTATGTTTCAAGGAGTAGTCAGTCTGTTTACTAAGAGGTCCTTTTAGGAATCGTGGATGGATGTCAGATACAAATTCCTGGCACAGGCTAGTTAGGTATTAGGAAACTATAGCTTAGATGTTTTTTAATTCAAACTTTGGTGCACGGTCCTAGGAATTACTGAAGCATCCCATCTCCACTTACTCCGCTCTTCTCCTTCTCTCCAGCATACTCCTCTTCTTCTTGGGTGCGTCTTGTACCTTCTTCCATATGTTGTCAATCATAAAAACCATCCCCCAATGTCTTTATTCCCCCCAGGCCATAAGGCAGACTCATTGAAAGTTCCAGCACTGTCACCAGTACTAAAAAAGGTCCCAAAGCCATATTTCTCCCATGACTCCCTGGAGGGGATGTGACCTCCAAGAGAAAGGGTTTTTTATCGTTTTTGATTTTCTTATTCATTTTCAACAATAATCACACTTCCATGCAGTTAGTAATTATAATGAAACCTCACACTGTTAGTGTTACACTCTGTTCAAAACAACCTCCATGCAGTTCTGTCATGGGGACTTATGGCAATCAGGGAAACATACTCAATATTGACAAGTAGTCTTTGTATATTTTTTTTTTTTTTTTTTTTTTTTTTTTTTTTTCCGGTGACATTTTGCTTAGAAATACACATATGATCTGTTCACAGAACTTCTATGTTATAAAACAAACAACAGGTTTCCAGACCATTTTTTCTTTTTGAACTTTCTTTATTTCTCACCATACTTTCAAAGCCTGACCTGTAATTCTAAGGATTCTCCCTCCCTCAGACATTGGAGTCTTAATTAATTATTCCAAACCATATACTGCATATATTTAATATTGACAACATCAAAGAAATACCAATTGTACTAAAAATTCTACACCCACAAAAGAAATATTTAAAGATGACAATAACATCCTGACATCAAAACTCTCTCCATCCTACTCCGCTGACCGATCGACCAGCCCGGGTTGGCCTGTAGGCTCACGATGCTCAGGGCCTCCTCTGTGCGTTCCCTGAAGTGAGTGGCCACTGTGGCGCGCAGCTGATCTGCCCGTGTGGCATACCGGTGTTGCTGCAAGCGCGCTCCCAAACAGGCCCAAATTCCCCCCACATACATTAGCCCACAATACTACATCGTAAGACCCACGCTGAGTCGCAGGCCTTCACACCAGCTGTCAAAGATACTTTTAGCCGTCTCACTCGTCCAATGAATGCCATCAGCTGTGGTATGGAAGTATTGTTGAGGTATACACGGTAAATAATTATAATGTGTACTGATGAAGTTATTGATCATAGTGAGATTTGACTGTTGGAGTTTGGATAGTGATCTGGAAAAGTGAATGTGGGCTACAAAAATGTCCGCATTCGGAAACACGGCTTTCGCCCCATTCACCACCTTTCGTAGTTGTTTAATTGAGGTTTTCTGGGGGTCCTGATCCTTATTATTAAGGCCTACAGACAAGATCACCATTTCCGCAATTTCACACACCGGCGTCATTTCCAACAGGTTGAAGAAATGGTAAAAGTTCGCACCCGGGTAGCTCTCCACCTGAATCTGATCATTCTCGAAGGGGGGTATTCTATTTAGATTGGAGTCCCCCAAGAAAACTACCGGTTTATCAACTTTGATTCTCCAATCCTGTAATTTCCTACTAGGTCTCGCCCGATGGTACGTAGGTGTATGGTAACCCCCCTCTGCGCCCCTCGTCTCCGCCTCCGCCCCGACCGGCTCTCCCTTTCCCGTAAGCCCGCGCCCGCTATGAGACTCCCTCTGCTTTATTTGCCGCACGGTTTTAAATTCTGCCACCGAGCCCTCGCTCTCATTATCCTCCTCATTCAGGTGAAAATTACTCTTAATATTATAATAGTGGGGATCAGAGCGGTCCAATGAGTCACTGCTCAGGTTTCCCGCCGGCTCCTGCTGTTGCAGGGCCTCAATCGTCATTTCACCCACTACCTTGTCACCTGTTTTAGCAGAGGTTTGGATTTTTACTCGCTTTTGTTGTTTCATTATAGGGTCCGGACCATTCGTCCGGTCTCCTGCGCGAGACGTGGAGCAGGAAACTGAAGGGGTGGCAGGCTCAGATGTCAACCTGTTCGCGGCCGTTAAGGGCAAGTCACAGCGCACAATATTTCTAGGACGCACAGGGGGAGAGCACAAAGAGGCAGGCAGAATGTCATCGGTTTCATCTAAATCAACCACCACGTTTGATCTAATTCTGGCTGTTGTCTCCACCCTACTCCCACCCTCTCCCGTCTTCCCCCCATCTCCATTTCTCCCCTTCGGGAGAGCTCCCGCGGTGGCCGGCGCACGGGCATTCACAGTCTGAAGCTCATTCAGCTCTTCTACAATAGTTTTCCTTTTTCCCAACGATAGGTTTTTCTGATAGGAAACATTTTGTATATTACTGCTGCTAGCAGTCTGGTTTTTAACCACTGTAGGTAAGGGCGGAAATTCATTATCATCTCTCAGATCAATCGGCATTACCCCCGATCTTCCCCCCCTCTGTACTGTATTCTGTTCCCGTGTGTGGCCGGCCTCCGAACGGGCCCTCCCTCCACCCTCTTCCCCTGACGATTTAAGCAGAGTTTCAACTGTTGACATTGTAGAAACACGTAAGCGAGCCCCGTATCTTTTAAAAGCCCACGTCTTTGCCACCTGAAATGACACCTCAGTCTTTCTAGTTTCTTTTAAAGATTCAATGATAGTGGCATAATGATCATAAAGAATATCTAAATTTTTAGACATCCAAGAGTCTGTGTTTTGATCAAGTTGCCTCCTAACTTGTTCTGTGGGCACAGCCGGTTTTATAAAACTAGAGAGCCTGGACACCTGTTTTATCATACCCCTGGGGTATAAGCCCGTGTCGCGTGCCTCTACAATCACACTTTTATGGTGTACTGTCCGTATTAATTTAAATATATTCTTCGCACTCTTCCTTGTGTCGGCATCAAGTGCACGCTTTGGTGCGGGAGCATCTTGTCCTCCTTGTTGTCTGACACGTCTCATGTTCGGGCGACCCCATCCCTCCCCGTGCCTCGTCCCCTCCCGACCCCCAGCATGCGTAGCCAGACCATCATCAGACAAACTTTCACCTAAGGTTTCAAAGTTATTGTTTTGTACCTTATATTTGTCAGTGGGGAGCTCACCTGAGTTTCTTTGTGTTTGTTGGACCACTCGATTCAGGCTCAGTGATCTCTGCCTCCTCCGTGCTCTTCGCTGGTGGCGTGGAAACGTCCATCCGCCATCCTGCATGTCGTTTTCTGGCAGTCGTGGCGTTTCCGACCGGTGTGCCTCCATCCTGGACCCGAACAATATGGTAGTCCCACCGAACACGGGCGTCCCCGCGTCAGTGTCTGTTGGTCGGTGAAGACTCAAAAAACAAGAGGGTTTTAGGTGCACAAACCGATGCCTCGCTCAGATCCAACGCCACCTCTCACTTCCCGTTTAGAGTTAACGGTCACTTCACTACAGGTGAAATAAAAACTCCCCACTTTACAATTGTAAAAAAAGTTTGTCAATTAAAATAGTCTTTCATGTGACTGGGCTAAACAAAGTTACTTGTCGCCCATCTCTGGAAGGGCTAAAAAAAGTCGCCTTTCTTCCAATAAGTTTGGTCTGGCGTCCCTGACGTTTCGCGGAGTTACCGCTTCTTCAGAGGGATACATGCTACTAGGTGTCCGGAAGGAGCGAGGCATTTAAACACATTTCCTGGGAGATGCCCAAGTCCTGGGCCCCTCCCAGGATTGGTAATCATAGGTTACATGGGTATTACATGTGACCAAATCCCTCCCCAATAAAAGGTGTCCAGGCCTCTCTCTAAAAGAACAACAATATTAAAAATAAGAATAAAAACCTTTAAAATATCATATGGAATTAAAAATAAAAAATAAAAATAACCTTAAAAAATTGTAAAAAGAATATAAACCCATGATATAATCTTTATGATTAAAAACATCATCCTGCTGAGGATGGTTTAATAAATATATATGTATATATGTACACATATAAAAGGACATTATTTTATAAGAAAGAAGGTGAACACAAAATAATATCTTCTAAAAAGCAAAAGGGGTGGAAAAAAAACAAAGCTAAAGTTAAGACAAATATAAATCAAATGGGGATGGAGAGAAAAATATAATAAAAAACTAGGTAAGGGGGTGGGGTCCGGAGGGAGTCTTAGGGCTGTCGCGGACCAGGGGGAGAACCCGACAACGGGTAACATCCGGAGCAGGAACGTGAAAAACAGGGAAAGAAAAGAAAAAAGAAATACATAGAAAAATCTATAAAAACTAAATAAACAATCAACCCATATTCACCTTGATTTCAAAAATAAAAAAGGCTGTGTAAGGCTACCCATAATAATAAGAACCTATATTAAGAATGGCTTTTTAAGAATAATTAAATAAACAATCAACAAAACCCACAACTTAAAAGGCTGCTTTTCCTATTGTACGAGGACAGCCATTATACTCCCCAATAGATGATGGGGGGAAGACCTCACTACAACGAAATCAGATAAAAGGTCCAGTCGGTCAGCGGAGGCCTCAAAATAAATAAGAGGGTAAATTAATTCTTATTTCATGGCCACCTTACCCCAGATGCTTGGCATTTTTAAGAAATTAACTTCCCACTATGAGGTTTAGGTTTCCCAAATGCAGTCACCAACTGTTGATATTTCCCCCAAGATGTTAAGTTTAGGGTTATGCGACCTGGGCAGGGTCATCTTCCCTTTTAATTCTCTAGTTCTAATAGTGTCTGCCAAGCCAAGGTGGTTAGGTTTAGGGCCATGTGTCTGGTTAAGACCATCCTCCAACTTATCCACATTCTAGGGATACTTTTCTTAAGGCAATGGTTAGGTTTAGAGTCCAGTGGCCTGGGTAGGCTCATCCCACAGGTTATACACAATGAAGATACAGAAAAAGAAATTGTTAAATTCAGATTATTAGATCTTTTTGAAAAAAACAATTCAATAAACTCAGTAATCTCCATTTGTCCCAAGGAGATGCTGTTTTATGTTTCAAGGAGTAGTCAGTCTGTTTATTAAGAGGTCCTTTTAGGAATCGTGGATGGATGTCAGATACAAATTCCTGGCACAGGCTAGTTAGGTGTTAGGAAACTATAGCTTAGATGTTTTTTAATTCAAACTTTGGTGCACGGTCCTAGGAATTGCTGAAGCATCCCATCTCCATTTACTCCGCTCTTCTCCTTCTCTCCAGCATACTCCTCTTCTTCTTGGGTGCGTCTTGTACCTTCTTCCATATGTTGTCAATCATAAAAACCATCCCCCAATGTCTTTATTCCCCCCAGGCCATAAGGCAGACTCATTGAAAGTTCCAGCACTGTCACCAGTACTAAAAAAGGTCCCAAAGCCATATTTCTCCCATGACTCCCTGGAGGGGATGTGACCTCCAAGAGAAAGGGTTTTTTATCGTTTTTGATTTTCTTATTCATTTTCAACAATAATCACACTTCCATGCAGTTAGTAATTATAATGAAACCTCACACTGTTAGTGTTAGACTCTGTTCAAAACAACCTCCATGCAATTCTGTCATGGGGACTTATGGCAATCAGGGAAACATACTCAATATTGACAAGTAGTCTTTGTATATTTTTTTTTTTTTTTTTTTTTTTTTTTTTTTTTCCGGTGACATTTTGCTTAGAAATACACATATGATCTGTTCACAGAACTTCTATGTTATAAAACAAACAACAGGTTTCCAGACCATTTTTTCTTTTTGAACTTTCTTTATTTCTCACCATACTTTCAAAGCCTGACCTGTAATTCTAAGGATTCTCCCTCCCTCAGACATTGGAGTCTTAATTAATTATTCCAAACCATATACTGCATATATTTAATATTGACAACATCAAAGAAATACCAATTGTACTAAAAATTCTACACCCACAAAAGAAATATTTAAAAATGACAATAACATCCTGACATCAAAACTCTCTCCATCCTACTCCGCTGACCGACCGACCAGCCCGGGTTGGCCTGTAGGCTCACGATGCTCAGGGCCTCCTCTGTGCGTTCCCTGAAGTGAGTGGCCACTGTGGAGCGCAGCTGATCTGCCCGTGTGGCATACCGGTGTTGCTGCAAGCGCGCTCCCAAACAGGCCCAAATTCCCCCCACATACATTAGCCCACAATACTACATCGTAAGACCCACGCTGAGTCGCAGGCCTTCACACCAGCTGTCAAAGATACTTTTAGCCGTCTCACTCGTCCAATGAATGCCATCAGCTGTGGTATGAAAGTATTGTTGAGGTATACACGGTAAATAATTATAATGTGTACTGATGAAGTTATTGATCATAGTGAGATTTGACTGTTGGAGTTTGGATAGTGATCTGGAAAAGTGAATGTGGGCTACAAAAATGTCCGCATTCGGAAACACGGCTTTCGCCCCATTCACCACCTTTCGTAGTTGTTTAATTGAGGTTTTCTGGGGGTCCTGATCCTTATTATTAAGGCCTACAGACAAGATCACCATTTCCGCAATTTCACACACCGGCGTCATTTCCAACAGGTTGAAGAAATGGTAAAAGTTCGCACCCGGGTAGCTCTCCACCTGAATCTGATCATTCTCGAAGGGGGGTATTCTATTTAGATTGGAGTCCCCCAAGAAAACTACCGGTTTATCAACTTTGATTCTCCAATCCTGTAATTTCCTACTAGGTCTCGCCCGATGGTACGTAGGTGTATGGTAACCCCCCTCTGCGCCCCTCGTCTCCGCCTCCGCCCCGACCGGCTCTCCCTTTCCCGTAAGCCCGCGCCCGCTATGAGACTCCCTCTGCTTTATTTGCCGCACGGTTTTAAATTCTGCCACCGAGCCCTCGCTCTCATTATCCTCCTCATTCAGGTGAAAATTACTCTTAATATTATAATAGTGGGGATCAGAGCGGTCCAATGAGTCACTGCTCAGGTTTCCCGCCGGCTCCTGCTGTTGCAGGGCCTCAATCGTCATTTCACCCACTACCTTGTCACCTGTTTTAGCAGAGGTTTGGATTTTTACTCGCTTTTGTTGTTTCATTATAGGGTCCGGACCATTCGTCCGGTCTCCTGCGCGAGACGTGGAGCAGGAAACTGAAGGGGTGGCAGGCTCAGATGTCAACCTGTTCGCGGCCGTTAAGGGCAAGTCACAGCGCACAATATTTCTAGGACGCACAGGGGGAGAGCACAAAGAGGCAGGCAGAATGTCATCGGTTTCATCTAAATCAACCACCACGTTTGATCTAATTCTGGCTGTTGTCTCCACCCTACTCCCACCCTCTCCCGTCTTCCCCCCATCTCCATTTCTCCCCTTCGGGAGAGCTCCCGCGGTGGCCGGCGCACGGGCATTCACAGTCTGAAGCTCATTCAGCTCTTCTACAATAGTTTTCCTTTTTCCCAACGATAGGTTTTTCTGATAGGAAACATTTTGTATATTACTGCTGCTAGCAGTCTGGTTTTTAACCACTGTAGGTAAGGGCGGAAATTCATTATCATCTCTCAGATCAATCGGCATTACCCCCGATCTTCCCCCCCTCTGTACTGTATTCTGTTCCCGTGTGTGGCCGGCCTCCGAACGGGCCCTCCCTCCACCCTCTTCCCCTGACGATTTAAGCAGAGTTTCAACTGTTGACATTGTAGAAACACGTAAGCGAGCCCCGTATCTTTTAAAAGCCCACGTCTTTGCCACCTGAAATGACACCTCAGTCTTTCTAGTTTCTTTTAAAGATTCAATGATAGTGGCATAATGATCATAAAGAATATCTAAATTTTTAGACATCCAAGAGTCTGTGTTTTGATCAAGTTGCCTCCTAACTTGTTCTGTGGGCACAGCCGGTTTTATAAAACTAGAGAGCCTGGACACCTGTTTTATCATACCCCTGGGGTATAAGCCCGTGTCGCGTGCCTCTACAATCACACTTTTATGGTGTACTGTCCGTATTAATTTAAATATATTCTTCGCACTCTTCCTTGTGTCGGCATCAAGTGCACGCTTTGGTGCGGGAGCATCTTGTCCTCCTTGTTGTCTGACACGTCTCATGTTCGGGCGACCCCATCCCTCCCCGTGCCTCGTCCCCTCCCGACCCCCAGCATGCGTAGCCAGACCATCATCAGACAAACTTTCACCTAAGGTTTCAAAGTTATTGTTTTGTACCTTATATTTGTCAGTGGGGAGCTCACCTGAGTTTCTTTGTGTTTGTTGGACCACTCGATTCAGGCTCAGTGATCTCTGCCTCCTCCGTGCTCTTCGCTGGTGGCGTGGAAACGTCCATCCGCCATCCTGCATGTCGTTTTCTGGCAGTCGTGGCGTTTCCGACCGGTGTGCCTCCATCCTGGACCCGAACAATATGGTAGTCCCACCGAACACGGGCGTCCCCGCGTCAGTGTCTGTTGGTCGGTGAAGACTCAAAAAACAAGAGGGTTTTAGGTGCACAAACCGATGCCTCGCTCAGATCCAACGCCACCTCTCACTTCCCGTTTAGAGTTAACGGTCACTTCACTACAGGTGAAATAAAAACTCCCCACTTTACAATTGTAAAAAAAGTTTGTCAATTAAAATAGTCTTTCATGTGACTGGGCTAAACAAAGTTACTTGTCGCCCATCTCTGGAAGGGCTAAAAAAAGTCGCCTTTCTTCCAATAAGTTTGGTCTGGCGTCCCTGACGTTTCGCGGAGTTACCGCTTCTTCAGAGGGATACATGCTACTAGGTGTCCGGAAGGAGCGAGGCATTTAAACACATTTCCTGGGAGATGCCCAAGTCCTGGGCCCCTCCCAGGATTGGTAATCATAGGTTACATGGGTATTACATGTGACCAAATCCCTCCCCAATAAAAGGTGTCCAGGCCTCTCTCTAAAAAAACAACAATATTAAAAATAAGAATAAAAACCTTTAAAATATCATATGGAATTAAAAATAAAAATAAAAATAACCTTAAAAAATTGTAAAAAGAATATAAACCCATGATATAATCTTTATGATTAAAAACATCATCCTGCTGAGGATGGTTTAATAAAATATATGTATATATGTACACATATAAAAGGACATTATTTTATAAGAAAGAAGGTGAACACAAAATAATATCTTCTAAAAAGCAAGAGGGGTGGAAAAAAAACAAAGCTAAAGTTAAGACAAATATAGATCAAATGGGGATGGAGAGAAAAATATAATAAAAAACTAGGTAAGGGGGTGGGGTCCGGAGGGAGTCTTAGGGCTGTCGCGGACCAGGGGGAGAACCCGACAACGGGTAACATCCGGAGCAGGAACGTGAAAAACAGGGAAAGAAAAGAAAAAAGAAATACATAGAAAAATCTATAAAAACTAAATAAACAATCAACCCATATTCACCTTGATTTCAAAAATAAAAAAGGCTGTGTAAGGCTACCCATAATAATAAGAAACCTATATTAAGAATGGCTTTTTAAGAATAATTAAATAAACAATCAACAAAAACCACAACTTAAAAGGCTGCTTTTCCTATTGCACTAGGACAGCCATTATACTCCCCAATAGATGATGGGGGGAAGAGCTCACTACAACGAAATCAGATAAAAGGTCCAGTCGGTCAGCGGAGGCCTCAAAATAAATAAGAGGGTAAATTAATTCTTATTTCATGGCCACCTTACCCCAGATGCTTGGCATTTTTAAGAAATTAACTTCCCACTATGAGGTTTAGGTTTCCCAAATGCAGTCACCAACTGTTGATATTTCCCCCAAGATGTTAAGTTTAGGGTTATGCGACCTGGGCAGGGTCATCTTCCCTTTTAATTCTCTAGTTCTGATAGTGTCTGCCAAGCCAAGGTGGTTAGGTTTAGGGCCATGTGTCTGGTTAAGTCCATCCTCCAAATTATCCACATTCTAGGGACACTTTCTTAAGGCAATGGTTAGGTTTAGGGTCCAGTGGCCTGGATAGGCTCATCCCACAGGTTATACACAATGAAGATACAAACAAAGAAATTGTTAAATTCAGATTATTAGATCTTTTTGAAAAAAAACAATTCAATAAACTCAGTAATCTCCATTTGTCCCAAGGAGATGCTGTTTTATGTTTCAAGGAGTAGTCAGTCTGTTTACTAAGAGGTCCTTTTAGGAATCGTGGATGGATGTCAGATACAAATTCCTGGCACAGGCTAGTTAGGTATTAGGAAACTATAGCTTAGATGTTTTTTAATTCAAACTTTGGTGCACGGTCCTAGGAATTACTGAAGCATCCCATCTCCACTTACTCCGCTCTTCTCCTTCTCTCCAGCATACTCCTCTTCTTCTTGGGTGCGTCTTGTACCTTCTTCCATATGTTGTCAATCATAAAAACCATCCCCCAATGTCTTTATTCCCCCCAGGCCATAAGGCAGACTCATTGAAAGTTCCAGCACTGTCACCAGTACTAAAAAAGGTCCCAAAGCCATATTTCTCCCATGACTCCCTGGAGGGGATGTGACCTCCAAGAGAAAGGGTTTTTTATCGTTTTTGATTTTCTTATTCATTTTCAACAATAATCACACTTCCATGCAGTTAGTAATTATAATGAAACCTCACACTGTTAGTGTTACACTCTGTTCAAAACAACCTCCATGCAGTTCTGTCATGGGGACTTATGGCAATCAGGGAAACATACTCAATATTGACAAGTAGTCTTTGTATATTTTTTTTTTTTTTTTTTTTTTTTTTTTTTTTTCCGGTGACATTTTGCTTAGAAATACACATATGATCTGTTCACAGAACTTCTATGTTATAAAACAAACAACAGGTTTCCAGACCATTTTTTCTTTTTGAACTTTCTTTATTTCTCACCATACTTTCAAAGCCTGACCTGTAATTCTAAGGATTCTCCCTCCCTCAGACATTGGAGTCTTAATTAATTATTCCAAACCATATACTGCATATATTTAATATTGACAACATCAAAGAAATACCAATTGTACTAAAAATTCTACACCCACAAAAGAAATATTTAAAGATGACAATAACATCCTGACATCAAAACTCTCTCCATCCTACTCCGCTGACCGATCGACCAGCCCGGGTTGGCCTGTAGGCTCACGATGCTCAGGGCCTCCTCTGTGCGTTCCCTGAAGTGAGTGGCCACTGTGGCGCGCAGCTGATCTGCCCGTGTGGCATACCGGTGTTGCTGCAAGCGCGCTCCCAAACAGGCCCAAATTCCCCCCACATACATTAGCCCACAATACTACATCGTAAGACCCACGCTGAGTCGCAGGCCTTCACACCAGCTGTCAAAGATACTTTTAGCCGTCTCACTCGTCCAATGAATGCCATCAGCTGTGGTATGGAAGTATTGTTGAGGTATACACGGTAAATAATTATAATGTGTACTGATGAAGTTATTGATCATAGTGAGATTTGACTGTTGGAGTTTGGATAGTGATCTGGAAAAGTGAATGTGGGCTACAAAAATGTCCGCATTCGGAAACACGGCTTTCGCCCCATTCACCACCTTTCGTAGTTGTTTAATTGAGGTTTTCTGGGGGTCCTGATCCTTATTATTAAGGCCTACAGACAAGATCACCATTTCCGCAATTTCACACACCGGCGTCATTTCCAACAGGTTGAAGAAATGGTAAAAGTTCGCACCCGGGTAGCTCTCCACCTGAATCTGATCATTCTCGAAGGGGGGTATTCTATTTAGATTGGAGTCCCCCAAGAAAACTACCGGTTTATCAACTTTGATTCTCCAATCCTGTAATTTCCTACTAGGTCTCGCCCGATGGTACGTAGGTGTATGGTAACCCCCCTCTGCGCCCCTCGTCTCCGCCTCCGCCCCGACCGGCTCTCCCTTTCCCGTAAGCCCGCGCCCGCTATGAGACTCCCTCTGCTTTATTTGCCGCACGGTTTTAAATTCTGCCACCGAGCCCTCGCTCTCATTATCCTCCTCATTCAGGTGAAAATTACTCTTAATATTATAATAGTGGGGATCAGAGCGGTCCAATGAGTCACTGCTCAGGTTTCCCGCCGGCTCCTGCTGTTGCAGGGCCTCAATCGTCATTTCACCCACTACCTTGTCACCTGTTTTAGCAGAGGTTTGGATTTTTACTCGCTTTTGTTGTTTCATTATAGGGTCCGGACCATTCGTCCGGTCTCCTGCGCGAGACGTGGAGCAGGAAACTGAAGGGGTGGCAGGCTCAGATGTCAACCTGTTCGCGGCCGTTAAGGGCAAGTCACAGCGCACAATATTTCTAGGACGCACAGGGGGAGAGCACAAAGAGGCAGGCAGAATGTCATCGGTTTCATCTAAATCAACCACCACGTTTGATCTAATTCTGGCTGTTGTCTCCACCCTACTCCCACCCTCTCCCGTCTTCCCCCCATCTCCATTTCTCCCCTTCGGGAGAGCTCCCGCGGTGGCCGGCGCACGGGCATTCACAGTCTGAAGCTCATTCAGCTCTTCTACAATAGTTTTCCTTTTTCCCAACGATAGGTTTTTCTGATAGGAAACATTTTGTATATTACTGCTGCTAGCAGTCTGGTTTTTAACCACTGTAGGTAAGGGCGGAAATTCATTATCATCTCTCAGATCAATCGGCATTACCCCCGATCTTCCCCCCCTCTGTACTGTATTCTGTTCCCGTGTGTGGCCGGCCTCCGAACGGGCCCTCCCTCCACCCTCTTCCCCTGACGATTTAAGCAGAGTTTCAACTGTTGACATTGTAGAAACACGTAAGCGAGCCCCGTATCTTTTAAAAGCCCACGTCTTTGCCACCTGAAATGACACCTCAGTCTTTCTAGTTTCTTTTAAAGATTCAATGATAGTGGCATAATGATCATAAAGAATATCTAAATTTTTAGACATCCAAGAGTCTGTGTTTTGATCAAGTTGCCTCCTAACTTGTTCTGTGGGCACAGCCGGTTTTATAAAACTAGAGAGCCTGGACACCTGTTTTATCATACCCCTGGGGTATAAGCCCGTGTCGCGTGCCTCTACAATCACACTTTTATGGTGTACTGTCCGTATTAATTTAAATATATTCTTCGCACTCTTCCTTGTGTCGGCATCAAGTGCACGCTTTGGTGCGGGAGCATCTTGTCCTCCTTGTTGTCTGACACGTCTCATGTTCGGGCGACCCCATCCCTCCCCGTGCCTCGTCCCCTCCCGACCCCCAGCATGCGTAGCCAGACCATCATCAGACAAACTTTCACCTAAGGTTTCAAAGTTATTGTTTTGTACCTTATATTTGTCAGTGGGGAGCTCACCTGAGTTTCTTTGTGTTTGTTGGACCACTCGATTCAGGCTCAGTGATCTCTGCCTCCTCCGTGCTCTTCGCTGGTGGCGTGGAAACGTCCATCCGCCATCCTGCATGTCGTTTTCTGGCAGTCGTGGCGTTTCCGACCGGTGTGCCTCCATCCTGGACCCGAACAATATGGTAGTCCCACCGAACACGGGCGTCCCCGCGTCAGTGTCTGTTGGTCGGTGAAGACTCAAAAAACAAGAGGGTTTTAGGTGCACAAACCGATGCCTCGCTCAGATCCAACGCCACCTCTCACTTCCCGTTTAGAGTTAACGGTCACTTCACTACAGGTGAAATAAAAACTCCCCACTTTACAATTGTAAAAAAAGTTTGTCAATTAAAATAGTCTTTCATGTGACTGGGCTAAACAAAGTTACTTGTCGCCCATCTCTGGAAGGGCTAAAAAAAGTCGCCTTTCTTCCAATAAGTTTGGTCTGGCGTCCCTGACGTTTCGCGGAGTTACCGCTTCTTCAGAGGGATACATGCTACTAGGTGTCCGGAAGGAGCGAGGCATTTAAACACATTTCCTGGGAGATGCCCAAGTCCTGGGCCCCTCCCAGGATTGGTAATCATAGGTTACATGGGTATTACATGTGACCAAATCCCTCCCCAATAAAAGGTGTCCAGGCCTCTCTCTAAAAAAACAACAATATTAAAAATAAGAATAAAAACCTTTAAAATATCATATGGAATTAAAAATAAAAATAAAAATAACCTTAAAAAATTGTAAAAAGAATATAAACCCATGATATAATCTTTATGATTAAAAACATCATCCTGCTGAGGATGGTTTAATAAAATATATGTATATATGTACACATATAAAAGGACATTATTTTATAAGAAAGAAGGTGAACACAAAATAATATCTTCTAAAAAGCAAGAGGGGTGGAAAAAAAACAAAGCTAAAGTTAAGACAAATATAGATCAAATGGGGATGGAGAGAAAAATATAATAAAAAACTAGGTAAGGGGGTGGGGTCCGGAGGGAGTCTTAGGGCTGTCGCGGACCAGGGGGAGAACCCGACAACGGGTAACATCCGGAGCAGGAACGTGAAAAACAGGGAAAGAAAAGAAAAAAGAAATACATAGAAAAATCTATAAAAACTAAATAAACAATCAACCCATATTCACCTTGATTTCAAAAATAAAAAAGGCTGTGTAAGGCTACCCATAATAATAAGAAACCTATATTAAGAATGGCTTTTTAAGAATAATTAAATAAACAATCAACAAAAACCACAACTTAAAAGGCTGCTTTTCCTATTGCACTAGGACAGCCATTATACTCCCCAATAGATGATGGGGGGAAGAGCTCACTACAACGAAATCAGATAAAAGGTCCAGTCGGTCAGCGGAGGCCTCAAAATAAATAAGAGGGTAAATTAATTCTTATTTCATGGCCACCTTACCCCAGATGCTTGGCATTTTTAAGAAATTAACTTCCCACTATGAGGTTTAGGTTTCCCAAATGCAGTCACCAACTGTTGATATTTCCCCCAAGATGTTAAGTTTAGGGTTATGCGACCTGGGCAGGGTCATCTTCCCTTTTAATTCTCTAGTTCTGATAGTGTCTGCCAAGCCAAGGTGGTTAGGTTTAGGGCCATGTGTCTGGTTAAGTCCATCCTCCAAATTATCCACATTCTAGGGACACTTTCTTAAGGCAATGGTTAGGTTTAGGGTCCAGTGGCCTGGATAGGCTCATCCCACAGGTTATACACAATGAAGATACAAACAAAGAAATTGTTAAATTCAGATTATTAGATCTTTTTGAAAAAAAACAATTCAATAAACTCAGTAATCTCCATTTGTCCCAAGGAGATGCTGTTTTATGTTTCAAGGAGTAGTCAGTCTGTTTACTAAGAGGTCCTTTTAGGAATCGTGGATGGATGTCAGATACAAATTCCTGGCACAGGCTAGTTAGGTATTAGGAAACTATAGCTTAGATGTTTTTTAATTCAAACTTTGGTGCACGGTCCTAGGAATTACTGAAGCATCCCATCTCCACTTACTCCGCTCTTCTCCTTCTCTCCAGCATACTCCTCTTCTTCTTGGGTGCGTCTTGTACCTTCTTCCATATGTTGTCAATCATAAAAACCATCCCCCAATGTCTTTATTCCCCCCAGGCCATAAGGCAGACTCATTGAAAGTTCCAGCACTGTCACCAGTACTAAAAAAGGTCCCAAAGCCATATTTCTCCCATGACTCCCTGGAGGGGATGTGACCTCCAAGAGAAAGGGTTTTTTATCGTTTTTGATTTTCTTATTCATTTTCAACAATAATCACACTTCCATGCAGTTAGTAATTATAATGAAACCTCACACTGTTAGTGTTACACTCTGTTCAAAACAACCTCCATGCAGTTCTGTCATGGGGACTTATGGCAATCAGGGAAACATACTCAATATTGACAAGTAGTCTTTGTATATTTTTTTTTTTTTTTTTTTTTTTTTTTTTTTTTTTTCCGGTGACATTTTGCTTAGAAATACACATATGATCTGTTCACAGAACTTCTATGTTATAAAACAAACAACAGGTTTCCAGACCATTTTTTCTTTTTGAACTTTCTTTATTTCTCACCATACTTTCAAAGCCTGACCTGTAATTCTAAGGATTCTCCCTCCCTCAGACATTGGAGTCTTAATTAATTATTCCAAACCATATACTGCATATATTTAATATTGACAACATCAAAGAAATACCAATTGTACTAAAAATTCTACACCCACAAAAGAAATATTTAAAGATGACAATAACATCCTGACATCAAAACTCTCTCCATCCTACTCCGCTGACCGATCGACCAGCCCGGGTTGGCCTGTAGGCTCACGATGCTCAGGGCCTCCTCTGTGCGTTCCCTGAAGTGAGTGGCCACTGTGGCGCGCAGCTGATCTGCCCGTGTGGCATACCGGTGTTGCTGCAAGCGCGCTCCCAAACAGGCCCAAATTCCCCCCACATACATTAGCCCACAATACTACATCGTAAGACCCACGCTGAGTCGCAGGCCTTCACACCAGCTGTCAAAGATACTTTTAGCCGTCTCACTCGTCCAATGAATGCCATCAGCTGTGGTATGGAAGTATTGTTGAGGTATACACGGTAAATAATTATAATGTGTACTGATGAAGTTATTGATCATAGTGAGATTTGACTGTTGGAGTTTGGATAGTGATCTGGAAAAGTGAATGTGGGCTACAAAAATGTCCGCATTCGGAAACACGGCTTTCGCCCCATTCACCACCTTTCGTAGTTGTTTAATTGAGGTTTTCTGGGGGTCCTGATCCTTATTATTAAGGCCTACAGACAAGATCACCATTTCCGCAATTTCACACACCGGCGTCATTTCCAACAGGTTGAAGAAATGGTAAAAGTTCGCACCCGGGTAGCTCTCCACCTGAATCTGATCATTCTCGAAGGGGGGTATTCTATTTAGATTGGAGTCCCCCAAGAAAACTACCGGTTTATCAACTTTGATTCTCCAATCCTGTAATTTCCTACTAGGTCTCGCCCGATGGTACGTAGGTGTATGGTAACCCCCCTCTGCGCCCCTCGTCTCCGCCTCCGCCCCGACCGGCTCTCCCTTTCCCGTAAGCCCGCGCCCGCTATGAGACTCCCTCTGCTTTATTTGCCGCACGGTTTTAAATTCTGCCACCGAGCCCTCGCTCTCATTATCCTCCTCATTCAGGTGAAAATTACTCTTAATATTATAATAGTGGGGATCAGAGCGGTCCAATGAGTCACTGCTCAGGTTTCCCGCCGGCTCCTGCTGTTGCAGGGCCTCAATCGTCATTTCACCCACTACCTTGTCACCTGTTTTAGCAGAGGTTTGGATTTTTACTCGCTTTTGTTGTTTCATTATAGGGTCCGGACCATTCGTCCGGTCTCCTGCGCGAGACGTGGAGCAGGAAACTGAAGGGGTGGCAGGCTCAGATGTCAACCTGTTCGCGGCCGTTAAGGGCAAGTCACAGCGCACAATATTTCTAGGACGCACAGGGGGAGAGCACAAAGAGGCAGGCAGAATGTCATCGGTTTCATCTAAATCAACCACCACGTTTGATCTAATTCTGGCTGTTGTCTCCACCCTACTCCCACCCTCTCCCGTCTTCCCCCCATCTCCATTTCTCCCCTTCGGGAGAGCTCCCGCGGTGGCCGGCGCACGGGCATTCACAGTCTGAAGCTCATTCAGCTCTTCTACAATAGTTTTCCTTTTTCCCAACGATAGGTTTTTCTGATAGGAAACATTTTGTATATTACTGCTGCTAGCAGTCTGGTTTTTAACCACTGTAGGTAAGGGCGGAAATTCATTATCATCTCTCAGATCAATCGGCATTACCCCCGATCTTCCCCCCCTCTGTACTGTATTCTGTTCCCGTGTGTGGCCGGCCTCCGAACGGGGGTTAGGGTAGGGTTAGGGTTAGGGTTAGGGTTAGGGGGGGTTAGGGGAAAAACAAATTTGGGAGTCCGGTCCCCGAAGGGGGCCGGGCTCCAATGCACAGACCACACCTGTTCTCCTCTCAGACGTTCAGGAGCCCCCAAAGTACACTTCAAATGGAGTTTAAGGTGAGTTTGTGTGAAAAAGGTTTAAGGTGGTATGGACCCCACTGAGGTTAAGTTAAGGGCCAAAATTGTCCCTTATGTTGGGCCCACTGAGGTTAGGATTAGGGCCTGTTTTAGGGGTAAGGGGAATAGCCAATAAGCTAATTGGATGGTTAGGTTTAGGTCTGGGGTTGACTTTTGCATAGGGGTAAATATGGTTAGGTTTAGGGCCAAATTTACCTCCTGCATGGGGTCCACTGAGGTTAGGTTAAGGGCCGGTTTCAGGGGTGGGGTTCTCCTCCACTGTCCTACACAGAAAACTGAAACATATCTCCTCAAGCACAAAAATGTAAACATGAGAGCAACAATAACAACTATACACAATGTCTTGGGTTTGGTTCACCTAAATCCCTTTTCATTGAGGCCTCTTGGGTGAACCGTGTCTAATTTGGCTATCCAGGTCTTTTCAGCTCTCCTCCTCAGCTGTGGTGTCCACCTCGGATTGAGCTGGATTACAGTTGCTGTAACAGAGTCCCAGCCGTGTGACAAAAAGTGTTTTACCAGGTATGTGTGAGTGTTCTTTTTATGTAGAATGTTATACCTGTGCTGAGTGAATCTAGTTAAGAGTGTGTTTCCCGTTTCACCCACATATTGGATTCCACATTTCTTACAGCTGATCAAGTACACACAATTTTTGGACCTTGGGGTACCTTTGCACAAAGATAGAAAAACATTGCCATTAAAACGACTGCGCAACCATTTACGGTACTGGAAAAATTGCCCCTGGTCTCTGCGTCTAGGCTCAGAGAGAGGCGGAACCTTTGCTTTAATCAGGAGATCATGTAAGTTTTTATTTCTCCTGAAGGCTGCAATTACCTTATGATCTTGTAGCAATTGTGTATCCTGAGCAAATTTCTGGAAATTGTTCTTGATGACTCTGACCATTTTGCAGGTGGAGGGGGCATATGTGACAATCAGTGGGAGGAGAGGAGAGACATCAATGGGTTTAATTTGCAGGTAAGAGTTGAAGCACTGTCTTAAGAAGGAGCGAGAGTACCCCCTAGTGGAGAGTGCTGAGAATAGGATTTTGACTGCTTTATCAAAATCAGTCCGCTGCGTGCAGATTCGGTGGAATCTGAGCAATTGGGACTTGATTATGCCAGCAAATGTGTGTTTAGGATGCAGGCTCGTTTTGAACAGAAGGGCATGTGTGTCTGTGGGCTTGAAAAAAACTTTTATATCCAATTTCTGGTCATTAAAGAAATTGGGGCCCTTGAATGTGGTTGTATCTAAAAAGTCAATTGAGGTTTTGTTGATGGTTGATTTTAGTTTAATGGAAGCATTGTGGTCATTAAGAGTCCTCAAAAACACTTCAAAATCCTGCTCTGAATGTTGCCAAATACCCCAGATGTCATCTAAGAATCGGTAATAGTGCAGTGGTTTTTTCACACACTTATTAAGGGCCAAGGTTTCCCACTCAGCCATAAAAATGTTGGCATACGCCGGTGCAAACTTTTTCCCCATGGCAGTCCCCTTTATCTGCAAATAGAAGTCTCCGTTAAACTCAAAATCATTCCTCATCAGATTGATTTCCAATAGCTGTAACAGTTCTTTATCTGGTCTCTTCTTATTTGGATATTTTTGGAAAATTCTCCTAATGGAGTTGATTCCCTCCCCGATGTCTATGTTTGTATAAAGACTATCAATATCCATGGAGAACAGAAAAGAGTCAACGGGCACCTCTATTTGTTTGACTTTCTCAACAAAGTCATACGTGTCCTTTATATAGCTTGCGTGTCTTATGGACAAGGGATTCAGAAAATGGTCCAAGTATTCGGCTGTGTAATATGTCTCACTGTCACAGTCCGAGACAATAGGTCTACCTGGAGGGACCTGGAAAGGAATACTCCACTTAGTGGGCTCCTTATGGATTTTTGGAAGCATATAAAAGAGTCTTCCCCGTGGTTCAGAGGACCCGAGTAAATAGTTCCTTTGCTTAATGTTGATGAATTTCTTTTGATGTAGATTATTAATAATTTTCTCCACTATTGGCATTGTCTCTAAATAGATGGGTTTTTTTAATTTCTTATAATATGTTTTATCATTAAGTTGCCTGTAGCCCTCCTCCAGATATTGTTCTCTGTCGAGAATAACCACAGCACTACCTTTGTCTGCCGGTTTTATGATGATTTGTTTGTTTGTTTTCAATTCCGTTAGCGCTTTTGTTTCCTCTGATGTTAAATTGGGTTTAATGCGGTCTATACGGAATTGGTTCTGGAAGTATTCGTGGTCCGCTTTCACCAAGGTCAGAACCTGTGGTGGAAGCTGACCAATGGGCGGAGACCAGTCCGATTTTGGAGTGAAAGGCCGTGGTTCCGAATTGGTCTTATCTCTATAAAATATGGCCAATTTGACCCGTCTGTGATACTGTTGGATGTCATATTTACACTGTAGTCGTAAATTTCTATTGTAGCCTTTCGTCGGTATAAAGGTAAGGCCTCTATTTAACAGGGTCCTCTGAGCAGTGGTAGGTTGAAATGTTTTAGACAAGTTCATCACACCATCAATTACATTCTTTTCATCATCACTCACCCCCCCCCCAATGTACAGGGCTTATGGGGATTGTCCGTTTAGGTACATCTCCCAGTGTTGTAGCATGGCTTCAGATGTACCACGTGACCAATGAATGTCGTCACCTTCTGTGGTGAAAATGTCTGGAGTGAGAGCTGGGATGTGGTTCTTTAAGCCTGTAATGAAAGCATTCAGGTGCAGTAACGTGTCTTGTTCTACCTGAGGAAGGGCAGAAGAAAAGTTAATTTCAGGCACAAAAATGTCAGCTTCAGGGAACTTTTCTCGAGCTGCTCTCAGTGCCCTTTTCAGCTCCAGTATTGGCACATTTTTGTCTCTTTGTGATCTATTGTTAATTCCAAAGGACAGGACCAGTGTTGTGACTGATGTGTCAGTGGTGGCTCTCTCCAGCAGATTCTCAGCATGCCACCATTTGGCTCCCGGGAAGCTGTCGATCTGCAGGCTGTCATCTGCAAAGGGAGGAAGTCTGCTGACGTTGGAATCGCCGACGATGATCCAAGGCTCCTTGATGTGTAGATGCCAGTCTTTCAGTTTCTTGCGGGTGTTGGGATGTCTTGTTGGGGTCCGCACCTGCTGTTCTGATGAGGCTGGTGAAGGAGGAGAAGACGATGGAGACGGTTCCTCTGTTATTCTCAATTGGAGTTGAGTCTGTACGCAGGAGTTTAGCCTGTCTACGTTGCTGCGACGTGGGCCCAGGTGAGTCACTCGTTGTGGTTCAGTCACTGTAGCTGTGTTATTTTGCTTTGTCTTTTGGGGGGTGGATTCCCCCTGTGTGAGGTCAAGCACCTCAGTGTTCATCTCCTCCACAGGTTGTGGTGGTTGGATGGGGGGAGAGAGAGGAGAAGGTGAAAACTCCTGGATTGGAGTCTCTTGGGATGTGACGACGGTCCCTTTCACTCTCTGGTCCCTCGGTGCCGCCGGAGCGGGTTCTGACATTTGTGGAGTCTCTGGAGGAGCGGTGAGTGTCGGTTCGCTCTCTTTGTCCTGCTCCCCCTCAGAAAAGAGTGACCAATCTCCAGTGACGTGGTCTGTCATTGTTGCAGATGTCGTCTTGGATGTGGTGATTGTGGCCGGTGGCTCATGGACCTGTGCAGAAATGGTTATACTGCGGCCGGCCCCGGTCTGAGGTTTGGTGCGTTGTGTGTGCGAAACAGTTTGTTCTGTTACCTCAGTAAGGGGTCCAATGATGTCCAGCTGGCCCATTCTCTCATTCCCCTGTGGCTGTCTCACGGGTTCGCTGGCAGTAGTCATCTCCACCGTTTCAGTGGCTGCTCTGAGCTCTGCCATCTTCACCATGATCTCTGCTCGGGCCTGCTCCAGGGATTCTGGTTGCAGGCGACGGCCCAGGTTCCTCTTGGCCCAGGACGTTGCTATCTCGAATGGGCCCCCCCAATCCTGTATAGGGAACTCAGAGAGTGTCTTAATTTCCTTCTCTATGCTCTGAGTGTAGTGCTCACGAAGGATTAAAATGGCCGTATGTGCCCAGTTTTTCGCATTTGCCTCAATCTTGTTTTGTGTCATTTTATTTGGGATGGCTGGTTTAATCACAGTCATTAGATTTTGGGTTATTTTGTTCAGAGAGGGAGGACCATTATCACCTGCCACATATTTCAGATGGTGTACCGCTTTAATTAGTCTGTGCATAATGCGAACCTTCATAGAAAAGTCAGGGTCATCTGATAATATTTTGTTAGCAGGGGGTCCAGCTCGTTCAGTTCGGGTGGGTTTTACGTACCGATTGTTCTGAGTTGTTCTCTGTTCAAATCGGCGGTCCCGTCCGGCCCGATTATTCTGCCGGGCTGCGTGGCGGTCTGTTGCCGGTTGCTCTCTTCTCCGGTTCCGCTGTGGTGCGTAAAAGAGATCTGGTTCATCGTAGCGGTGCTCACCTCTCCCGACCGATGCATACATCCTCCGGTTATCCCGAGATGGAAAGCTGTTACGCCGGGGTGATCTGCGTCTGTTCGCCCCAGTCGTCCAGCCGTCATTTCCTCTCTGATCCCAATTGTCCTGAGCTGTCATCTGTTGAAATCGCCGGTCCCGTCCGGTCCAACTTGCCTGTCGGGCTGTGTAGTGGTCTGTCGCTGGTCGTTCTCTCATTCGGCTCCGCTGAGGTGCGTGAAGGAGATCTGGTTCGTCGTAGCGGTGTTCACCTCTCACCACCGATGCATAAGTTCTCCGGTTGTCTCGAGGCGGAGAAATGTTCCGTCGTGGCGATCTGTCTCTGCCTGCCCCAGACGCCCAGCCGCGATCTCCTCTCCGGTCCCAATTGTCCTGGGTTGTTCTCTGTTCAAGTCGTCGGTCCCGTCCGGTCCCGTTTTCTTGTCGGGCTGCGTAGCGGTCTATCGTCGGTTGTTCTCTCATTCGGCCTCGGTGTGATGCGTGAAAGAGATCGGATTCACCGTAGCGGTGCTCACCTCTCACAGCCGATGCATAAGTCCTCCGGCTGGCCCGAGAGGGAGAAATGTTCCGTCGGGGCGATCTGCGTCTGCCCGTCCAGCCGCGGTCTCCTCTCCGGTCCCCGCGCCGCCGAACAACGGTCCACTGTTCATCCGTAGCAAATGTGGGCATGGTTGTGTCCACTGATGTCCTTAGCAGTGTCGTGTGGTCACTTTTGACCGTGCTGCTAATGCTATTTGGTTCTGTGCTAACGGATCACTCGTACTGCTGACTTATGGTTACTGAGCGTTTTATTATTGCTCAAACTCAAAAAATCAGAAAATACATACATACAGATCAAGCCAATGTCGCGACGTTTCGGTTTGTGATAAACCTTCTTCAGGCTGGCTTGTAAAAGAAGCAAAAGAGTCCATATAATAGTGTCCGGTGCAGATTGTGTGTCGTACCAGAAACGTTCATACAGGTTGTGTGTGGATCGGACAACACTTCCCAGAATGACTAGGGTACCCGGGCATTTTTTGAAACAGTCAGCAGTCCACCCATTGGTGTGGCCCGCAGTGTCAGTCCGATCGAGGCTCTGATTGGTCACGCCCATGAATGCTGCTTTCACGGACCTCTGGAAAACTGACATGTCAGTGAACATGCTGCTTTCGCGGACCTCTGGAAAGCCGACATGTCCGTGAACATGTTGTAGAGTCCCATCCCGGAACATGGGTGTGGAAAATGGCCGGACTCAGTCTTTTTAACATGTACAGTTGTTCAATATACATTCAATATACAATATACTATAATATAATGCAGTTCAATGTCCTGTCATGTCTCTCATTCAAGGAAAAGCAGTTTCAGATTGGTAATGAACCTTATGTACATAAAATGAATTCAAACAGGCAGTGAAAAGTCCCAGTGAGTGTACATAGTATTGATATGGCACACTGCCTGTTAATAATCCACAACAATAGATCTGTGAGGGTCCAATGCCCTCCACAAGGGGATTAAGAAGGCAGTAGTGGTTTCAATTACCAAACATGAGTATGCGGTATCCCTCAGTATATATTTGTTGTTCTGACCTTATGACCTCTGACATTCACACAGTTTTTTATAAAATATAGAGAAATATATACACCATGCACAAGTGAGTGTTTCTCTCTCTTCCCATTAGGGCATAGCCGTGGGGGGCCCCGGAGACACCCAAGTGAGCGTACAGGCGGCACGGGCCGGTTAGGGGAAAAACAAATTTGGGAGTCCGGTCCCCGAAGGGGGCCGGGCTCCAATGCACAGACCACACCTGTTCTCCTCTCAGACGTTCAGGAGCCCCCAAAGTACACTTCAAATGGAGTTTAAGGTGAGTTTGTGTGAAAAAGGTTTAAGGTGGTATGGACCCCACTGAGGTTAAGTTAAGGGCCAAAATTGTCCCTTATGTTGGGCCCACTGAGGTTAGGATTAGGGCCTGTTTTAGGGGTAAGGGGAATAGCCAATAAGCTAATTGGATGGTTAGGTTTAGGTCTGGGGTTGACTTTTGCATAGGGGTAAATATGGTTAGGTTTAGGGCCAAATTTACCTCCTGCATGGGGTCCACTGAGGTTAGGTTAAGGGCCGGTTTCAGGGGTGGGGTTCTCCTCCACTGTCCTACACAGAAAACTGAAACATATCTCCTCAAGCACAAAAATGTAAACATGAGAGCAACAATAACAACTATACACAATGTCTTGGGTTTGGTTCACCTAAATCCCTTTTCATTGAGGCCTCTTGGGTGAACCGTGTCTAATTTGGCTATCCAGGTCTTTTCAGCTCTCCTCCTCAGCTGTGGTGTCCACCTCGGATTGAGCTGGATTACAGTTGCTGTAACAGAGTCCCAGCCGTGTGACAAAAAGTGTTTTACCAGGTATGTGTGAGTGTTCTTTTTATGTAGAATGTTATACCTGTGCTGAGTGAATCTAGTTAAGAGTGTGTTTCCCGTTTCACCCACATATTGGATTCCACATTTCTTACAGCTGATCAAGTACACACAATTTTTGGACCTTGGGGTACCTTTGCACAAAGATAGAAAAACATTGCCATTAAAACGACTGCGCAACCATTTACGGTACTGGAAAAATTGCCCCTGGTCTCTGCGTCTAGGCTCAGAGAGAGGCGGAACCTTTGCTTTAATCAGGAGATCATGTAAGTTTTTATTTCTCCTGAAGGCTGCAATTACCTTATGATCTTGTAGCAATTGTGTATCCTGAGCAAATTTCTGGAAATTGTTCTTGATGACTCTGACCATTTTGCAGGTGGAGGGGGCATATGTGACAATCAGTGGGAGGAGAGGAGAGACATCAATGGGTTTAATTTGCAGGTAAGAGTTGAAGCACTGTCTTAAGAAGGAGCGAGAGTACCCCCTAGTGGAGAGTGCTGAGAATAGGATTTTGACTGCTTTATCAAAATCAGTCCGCTGCGTGCAGATTCGGTGGAATCTGAGCAATTGGGACTTGATTATGCCAGCAAATGTGTGTTTAGGATGCAGGCTCGTTTTGAACAGAAGGGCATGTGTGTCTGTGGGCTTGAAAAAAACTTTTATATCCAATTTCTGGTCATTAAAGAAATTGGGGCCCTTGAATGTGGTTGTATCTAAAAAGTCAATTGAGGTTTTGTTGATGGTTGATTTTAGTTTAATGGAAGCATTGTGGTCATTAAGAGTCCTCAAAAACACTTCAAAATCCTGCTCTGAATGTTGCCAAATACCCCAGATGTCATCTAAGAATCGGTAATAGTGCAGTGGTTTTTTCACACACTTATTAAGGGCCAAGGTTTCCCACTCAGCCATAAAAATGTTGGCATACGCCGGTGCAAACTTTTTCCCCATGGCAGTCCCCTTTATCTGCAAATAGAAGTCTCCGTTAAACTCAAAATCATTCCTCATCAGATTGATTTCCAATAGCTGTAACAGTTCTTTATCTGGTCTCTTCTTATTTGGATATTTTTGGAAAATTCTCCTAATGGAGTTGATTCCCTCCCCGATGTCTATGTTTGTATAAAGACTATCAATATCCATGGAGAACAGAAAAGAGTCAACGGGCACCTCTATTTGTTTGACTTTCTCAACAAAGTCATACGTGTCCTTTATATAGCTTGCGTGTCTTATGGACAAGGGATTCAGAAAATGGTCCAAGTATTCGGCTGTGTAATATGTCTCACTGTCACAGTCCGAGACAATAGGTCTACCTGGAGGGACCTGGAAAGGAATACTCCACTTAGTGGGCTCCTTATGGATTTTTGGAAGCATATAAAAGAGTCTTCCCCGTGGTTCAGAGGACCCGAGTAAATAGTTCCTTTGCTTAATGTTGATGAATTTCTTTTGATGTAGATTATTAATAATTTTCTCCACTATTGGCATTGTCTCTAAATAGATGGGTTTTTTTAATTTCTTATAATATGTTTTATCATTAAGTTGCCTGTAGCCCTCCTCCAGATATTGTTCTCTGTCGAGAATAACCACAGCACTACCTTTGTCTGCCGGTTTTATGATGATTTGTTTGTTTGTTTTCAATTCCGTTAGCGCTTTTGTTTCCTCTGATGTTAAATTGGGTTTAATGCGGTCTATACGGAATTGGTTCTGGAAGTATTCGTGGTCCGCTTTCACCAAGGTCAGAACCTGTGGTGGAAGCTGACCAATGGGCGGAGACCAGTCCGATTTTGGAGTGAAAGGCCGTGGTTCCGAATTGGTCTTATCTCTATAAAATATGGCCAATTTGACCCGTCTGTGATACTGTTGGATGTCATATTTACACTGTAGTCGTAAATTTCTATTGTAGCCTTTCGTCGGTATAAAGGTAAGGCCTCTATTTAACAGGGTCCTCTGAGCAGTGGTAGGTTGAAATGTTTTAGACAAGTTCATCACACCATCAATTACATTCTTTTCATCATCACTCACCCCCCCCCAATGTACAGGGCTTATGGGGATTGTCCGTTTAGGTACATCTCCCAGTGTTGTAGCATGGCTTCAGATGTACCACGTGACCAATGAATGTCGTCACCTTCTGTGGTGAAAATGTCTGGAGTGAGAGCTGGGATGTGGTTCTTTAAGCCTGTAATGAAAGCATTCAGGTGCAGTAACGTGTCTTGTTCTACCTGAGGAAGGGCAGAAGAAAAGTTAATTTCAGGCACAAAAATGTCAGCTTCAGGGAACTTTTCTCGAGCTGCTCTCAGTGCCCTTTTCAGCTCCAGTATTGGCACATTTTTGTCTCTTTGTGATCTATTGTTAATTCCAAAGGACAGGACCAGTGTTGTGACTGATGTGTCAGTGGTGGCTCTCTCCAGCAGATTCTCAGCATGCCACCATTTGGCTCCCGGGAAGCTGTCGATCTGCAGGCTGTCATCTGCAAAGGGAGGAAGTCTGCTGACGTTGGAATCGCCGACGATGATCCAAGGCTCCTTGATGTGTAGATGCCAGTCTTTCAGTTTCTTGCGGGTGTTGGGATGTCTTGTTGGGGTCCGCACCTGCTGTTCTGATGAGGCTGGTGAAGGAGGAGAAGACGATGGAGACGGTTCCTCTGTTATTCTCAATTGGAGTTGAGTCTGTACGCAGGAGTTTAGCCTGTCTACGTTGCTGCGACGTGGGCCCAGGTGAGTCACTCGTTGTGGTTCAGTCACTGTAGCTGTGTTATTTTGCTTTGTCTTTTGGGGGGTGGATTCCCCCTGTGTGAGGTCAAGCACCTCAGTGTTCATCTCCTCCACAGGTTGTGGTGGTTGGATGGGGGGAGAGAGAGAAGGGGTTAGGGTTAGGGTTTGGGGAAAGAAAGGGGTCCCAGGCAGAAGTCTGGGTCCCCTGGTGCACGCTCACTCGACTGGGGTGGGCACTGATGCCCCCCGATCAAAAAATTGCCCATCATTGGGTAGTAGTGGCCATTAGTGTGTCTATTGAGCCCGTCGCGACGTTTCGGCGTTACTTCGCCTTCATCAGGCTGGGCTCAATGAGGGTAGGGACTGATTTGTCCTCTATTTATACTTTTTCTTTTCTTAGCTTTTCTTTCTGACTTTTTTGTCTTACTTTTTTCTGTTTCTTCTTACTTAGGTTTTTTCTTGGCTTTTTAATTTTCTCTGTACTTAGGTTTTTCTATTTTTCTCTCTGTCACTTTTTCTGTTTTTACGTGACTTTCCTCTTTTCCTCTCAACCCTACTTGGGGAGCTTTCTTACTCTCTCTCTTTTTTCTTCTCAACCCTACTTGGGGAGCTTTCTTTCTATCCTTTTTCTTTATGGCACCCCCTATTCCTTAGTCCACTCTGCATCTTGTTTTTCTGGCACCCCCATCCTTAGTAACCACTCTATTTAGGCTTCTTTTTCTGTTTTTTGTTATTCCATTTTTTTAGGCTTTTTTTCTGTTTTTTCTGGGGTTGGGACAGGGAGGGGGGGATAGGTTAGGGTTAGGGAAGGAGATGTGGGTAGGGGCATCGCCCACTCCACCGGGACCTGGCTGGTAAGGGTTTGGGGAAAGAAAGGGGTCCCAGGCAGAAGTCTGGGTCCCCTGGTGCACGCTCACTCGACTGGGGTGGGCACTGATGCCCCCCGATCAAAAAATTGCCCATCATTGGGTAGTAGTGGCCATTAGTGTGTCTATTGAGCCCGTCGCGACGTTTCGGCGTTACTTCGCCTTCATCAGGCTGGGCTCAATGAGGGTAGGGACTGATTTGTCCTCTATTTATACTTTTTCTTTTCTTAGCTTTTCTTTCTGACTTTTTTGTCTTACTTTTTTCTGTTTCTTCTTACTTAGGTTTTTTCTTGGCTTTTTAATTTTCTCTGTACTTAGGTTTTTCTATTTTTCTCTCTGTCACTTTTTCTGTTTTTACGTGACTTTCCTCTTTTCCTCTCAACCCTACTTGGGGAGCTTTCTTACTCTCTCTCTTTTTTCTTCTCAACCCTACTTGGGGAGCTTTCTTTCTATCCTTTTTCTTTATGGCACCCCCTATTCCTTAGTCCACTCTGCATCTTGTTTTTCTGGCACCCCCATCCTTAGTAACCACTCTATTTAGGCTTCTTTTTCTGTTTTTTGTTATTCCATTTTTTTAGGCTTTTTTTCTGTTTTTTCTGGGGTTGGGACAGGGAGGGGGGGATAGGTTAGGGTTAGGGAAGGAGATGTGGGTAGGGGCATCGCCCACTCCACCGGGACCTGGCTGGTAAGGGTTTGGGGAAAGAAAGGGGTCCCAGGCAGAAGTCTGGGTCCCCTGGTGCACGCTCACTCGACTGGGGTGGGCACTGATGCCCCCCGATCAAAAAATTGCCCATCATTGGGTAGTAGTGGCCATTAGTGTGTCTATTGAGCCCGTCGCGACGTTTCGGCGTTACTTCGCCTTCATCAGGCTGGGCTCAATGAGGGTAGGGACTGATTTGTCCTCTATTTATACTTTTTCTTTTCTTAGCTTTTCTTTCTGACTTTTTTGTCTTACTTTTTTCTGTTTCTTCTTACTTAGGTTTTTTCTTGGCTTTTTAATTTTCTCTGTACTTAGGTTTTTCTATTTTTCTCTCTGTCACTTTTTCTGTTTTTACGTGACTTTCCTCTTTTCCTCTCAACCCTACTTGGGGAGCTTTCTTACTCTCTCTCTTTTTTCTTCTCAACCCTACTTGGGGAGCTTTCTTTCTATCCTTTTTCTTTATGGCACCCCCTATTCCTTAGTCCACTCTGCATCTTGTTTTTCTGGCACCCCCATCCTTAGTAACCACTCTATTTAGGCTTCTTTTTCTGTTTTTTGTTATTCCATTTTTTTAGGCTTTTTTTCTGTTTTTTCTGGGGTTGGGACAGGGAGGGGGGGATAGGTTAGGGTTAGGGAAGGAGATGTGGGTAGGGGCATCGCCCACTCCACCGGGACCTGGCTGGTAAGGGTTTGGGGAAAGAAAGGGGTCCCAGGCAGAAGTCTGGGTCCCCTGGTGCACGCTCACTCGACTGGGGTGGGCACTGATGCCCCCCGATCAAAAAATTGCCCATCATTGGGTAGTAGTGGCCATTAGTGTGTCTATTGAGCCCGTCGCGACGTTTCGGCGTTACTTCGCCTTCATCAGGCTGGGCTCAATGAGGGTAGGGACTGATTT
This sequence comes from Aulonocara stuartgranti, assembly GCF_965226115.1. Classification (NCBI taxonomy): domain Eukaryota; kingdom Metazoa; phylum Chordata; class Actinopteri; order Cichliformes; family Cichlidae; genus Aulonocara; species Aulonocara stuartgranti. The sequence continues at coordinate 22,879 of NC_138944.1, read as the reverse complement.
GTCCTCTATTTATACTTTTTCTTTTCTTAGCTTTTCTTTCTGACTTTTTTGTCTTACTTTTTTCTGTTTCTTCTTACTTAGGTTTTTTCTTGGCTTTTTAATTTTCTCTGTACTTAGGTTTTTCTATTTTTCTCTCTGTCACTTTTTCTGTTTTTACGTGACTTTCCTCTTTTCCTCTCAACCCTACTTGGGGAGCTTTCTTACTCTCTCTCTTTTTTCTTCTCAACCCTACTTGGGGAGCTTTCTTTCTATCCTTTTTCTTTATGGCACCCCCTATTCCTTAGTCCACTCTGCATCTTGTTTTTCTGGCACCCCCATCCTTAGTAACCACTCTATTTAGGCTTCTTTTTCTGTTTTTTGTTATTCCATTTTTTTAGGCTTTTTTTCTGTTTTTTCTGGGGTTGGGACAGGGAGGGGGGGATAGGTTAGGGTTAGGGAAGGAGATGTGGGTAGGGGCATCGCCCACTCCACCGGGACCTGGCTGGTAAGGGTTTGGGGAAAGAAAGGGGTCCCAGGCAGAAGTCTGGGTCCCCTGGTGCACGCTCACTCGACTGGGGTGGGCACTGATGCCCCCCGATCAAAAAATTGCCCATCATTGGGTAGTAGTGGCCATTAGTGTGTCTATTGAGCCCGTCGCGACGTTTCGGCGTTACTTCGCCTTCATCAGGCTGGGCTCAATGAGGGTAGGGACTGATTTGTCCTCTATTTATACTTTTTCTTTTCTTAGCTTTTCTTTCTGACTTTTTTGTCTTACTTTTTTCTGTTTCTTCTTACTTAGGTTTTTTCTTGGCTTTTTAATTTTCTCTGTACTTAGGTTTTTCTATTTTTCTCTCTGTCACTTTTTCTGTTTTTACGTGACTTTCCTCTTTTCCTCTCAACCCTACTTGGGGAGCTTTCTTACTCTCTCTCTTTTTTCTTCTCAACCCTACTTGGGGAGCTTTCTTTCTATCCTTTTTCTTTATGGCACCCCCTATTCCTTAGTCCACTCTGCATCTTGTTTTTCTGGCACCCCCATCCTTAGTAACCACTCTATTTAGGCTTCTTTTTCTGTTTTTTGTTATTCCATTTTTTTAGGCTTTTTTTCTGTTTTTTCTGGGGTTGGGACAGGGAGGGGGGGATAGGTTAGGGTTAGGGAAGGAGATGTGGGTAGGGGCATCGCCCACTCCACCGGGACCTGGCTGGTAAGGGTTTGGGGAAAGAAAGGGGTCCCAGGCAGAAGTCTGGGTCCCCTGGTGCACGCTCACTCGACTGGGGTGGGCACTGATGCCCCCCGATCAAAAAATTGCCCATCATTGGGTAGTAGTGGCCATTAGTGTGTCTATTGAGCCCGTCGCGACGTTTCGGCGTTACTTCGCCTTCATCAGGCTGGGCTCAATGAGGGTAGGGACTGATTTGTCCTCTATTTATACTTTTTCTTTTCTTAGCTTTTCTTTCTGACTTTTTTGTCTTACTTTTTTCTGTTTCTTCTTACTTAGGTTTTTTCTTGGCTTTTTAATTTTCTCTGTACTTAGGTTTTTCTATTTTTCTCTCTGTCACTTTTTCTGTTTTTACGTGACTTTCCTCTTTTCCTCTCAACCCTACTTGGGGAGCTTTCTTACTCTCTCTCTTTTTTCTTCTCAACCCTACTTGGGGAGCTTTCTTTCTATCCTTTTTCTTTATGGCACCCCCTATTCCTTAGTCCACTCTGCATCTTGTTTTTCTGGCACCCCCATCCTTAGTAACCACTCTATTTAGGCTTCTTTTTCTGTTTTTTGTTATTCCATTTTTTTAGGCTTTTTTTCTGTTTTTTCTGGGGTTGGGACAGGGAGGGGGGGATAGGTTAGGGTTAGGGAAGGAGATGTGGGTAGGGGCATCGCCCACTCCACCGGGACCTGGCTGGTAAGGGTTTGGGGAAAGAAAGGGGTCCCAGGCAGAAGTCTGGGTCCCCTGGTGCACGCTCACTCGACTGGGGTGGGCACTGATGCCCCCCGATCAAAAAATTGCCCATCATTGGGTAGTAGTGGCCATTAGTGTGTCTATTGAGCCCGTCGCGACGTTTCGGCGTTACTTCGCCTTCATCAGGCTGGGCTCAATGAGGGTAGGGACTGATTTGTCCTCTATTTATACTTTTTCTTTTCTTAGCTTTTCTTTCTGACTTTTTTGTCTTACTTTTTTCTGTTTCTTCTTACTTAGGTTTTTTCTTGGCTTTTTAATTTTCTCTGTACTTAGGTTTTTCTATTTTTCTCTCTGTCACTTTTTCTGTTTTTACGTGACTTTCCTCTTTTCCTCTCAACCCTACTTGGGGAGCTTTCTTACTCTCTCTCTTTTTTCTTCTCAACCCTACTTGGGGAGCTTTCTTTCTATCCTTTTTCTTTATGGCACCCCCTATTCCTTAGTCCACTCTGCATCTTGTTTTTCTGGCACCCCCATCCTTAGTAACCACTCTATTTAGGCTTCTTTTTCTGTTTTTTGTTATTCCATTTTTTTAGGCTTTTTTTCTGTTTTTTCTGGGGTTGGGACAGGGAGGGGGGGATAGGTTAGGGTTAGGGAAGGAGATGTGGGTAGGGGCATCGCCCACTCCACCGGGACCTGGCTGGTAAGGGTTTGGGGAAAGAAAGGGGTCCCAGGCAGAAGTCTGGGTCCCCTGGTGCACGCTCACTCGACTGGGGTGGGCACTGATGCCCCCCGATCAAAAAATTGCCCATCATTGGGTAGTAGTGGCCATTAGTGTGTCTATTGAGCCCGTCGCGACGTTTCGGCGTTACTTCGCCTTCATCAGGCTGGGCTCAATGAGGGTAGGGACTGATTTGTCCTCTATTTATACTTTTTCTTTTCTTAGCTTTTCTTTCTGACTTTTTTGTCTTACTTTTTTCTGTTTCTTCTTACTTAGGTTTTTTCTTGGCTTTTTAATTTTCTCTGTACTTAGGTTTTTCTATTTTTCTCTCTGTCACTTTTTCTGTTTTTACGTGACTTTCCTCTTTTCCTCTCAACCCTACTTGGGGAGCTTTCTTACTCTCTCTCTTTTTTCTTCTCAACCCTACTTGGGGAGCTTTCTTTCTATCCTTTTTCTTTATGGCACCCCCTATTCCTTAGTCCACTCTGCATCTTGTTTTTCTGGCACCCCCATCCTTAGTAACCACTCTATTTAGGCTTCTTTTTCTGTTTTTTGTTATTCCATTTTTTTAGGCTTTTTTTCTGTTTTTTCTGGGGTTGGGACAGGGAGGGGGGGATAGGTTAGGGTTAGGGAAGGAGATGTGGGTAGGGGCATCGCCCACTCCACCGGGACCTGGCTGGTAAGGGTTTGGGGAAAGAAAGGGGTCCCAGGCAGAAGTCTGGGTCCCCTGGTGCACGCTCACTCGACTGGGGTGGGCACTGATGCCCCCCGATCAAAAAATTGCCCATCATTGGGTAGTAGTGGCCATTAGTGTGTCTATTGAGCCCGTCGCGACGTTTCGGCGTTACTTCGCCTTCATCAGGCTGGGCTCAATGAGGGTAGGGACTGATTTGTCCTCTATTTATACTTTTTCTTTTCTTAGCTTTTCTTTCTGACTTTTTTGTCTTACTTTTTTCTGTTTCTTCTTACTTAGGTTTTTTCTTGGCTTTTTAATTTTCTCTGTACTTAGGTTTTTCTATTTTTCTCTCTGTCACTTTTTCTGTTTTTACGTGACTTTCCTCTTTTCCTCTCAACCCTACTTGGGGAGCTTTCTTACTCTCTCTCTTTTTTCTTCTCAACCCTACTTGGGGAGCTTTCTTTCTATCCTTTTTCTTTATGGCACCCCCTATTCCTTAGTCCACTCTGCATCTTGTTTTTCTGGCACCCCCATCCTTAGTAACCACTCTATTTAGGCTTCTTTTTCTGTTTTTTGTTATTCCATTTTTTTAGGCTTTTTTTCTGTTTTTTCTGGGGTTGGGACAGGGAGGGGGGGATAGGTTAGGGTTAGGGAAGGAGATGTGGGTAGGGGCATCGCCCACTCCACCGGGACCTGGCTGGTAAGGGTTTGGGGAAAGAAAGGGGTCCCAGGCAGAAGTCTGGGTCCCCTGGTGCACGCTCACTCGACTGGGGTGGGCACTGATGCCCCCCGATCAAAAAATTGCCCATCATTGGGTAGTAGTGGCCATTAGTGTGTCTATTGAGCCCGTCGCGACGTTTCGGCGTTACTTCGCCTTCATCAGGCTGGGCTCAATGAGGGTAGGGACTGATTTGTCCTCTATTTATACTTTTTCTTTTCTTAGCTTTTCTTTCTGACTTTTTTGTCTTACTTTTTTCTGTTTCTTCTTACTTAGGTTTTTTCTTGGCTTTTTAATTTTCTCTGTACTTAGGTTTTTCTATTTTTCTCTCTGTCACTTTTTCTGTTTTTACGTGACTTTCCTCTTTTCCTCTCAACCCTACTTGGGGAGCTTTCTTACTCTCTCTCTTTTTTCTTCTCAACCCTACTTGGGGAGCTTTCTTTCTATCCTTTTTCTTTATGGCACCCCCTATTCCTTAGTCCACTCTGCATCTTGTTTTTCTGGCACCCCCATCCTTAGTAACCACTCTATTTAGGCTTCTTTTTCTGTTTTTTGTTATTCCATTTTTTTAGGCTTTTTTTCTGTTTTTTCTGGGGTTGGGACAGGGAGGGGGGGATAGGTTAGGGTTAGGGAAGGAGATGTGGGTAGGGGCATCGCCCACTCCACCGGGACCTGGCTGGTAAGGGTTTGGGGAAAGAAAGGGGTCCCAGGCAGAAGTCTGGGTCCCCTGGTGCACGCTCACTCGACTGGGGTGGGCACTGATGCCCCCCGATCAAAAAATTGCCCATCATTGGGTAGTAGTGGCCATTAGTGTGTCTATTGAGCCCGTCGCGACGTTTCGGCGTTACTTCGCCTTCATCAGGCTGGGCTCAATGAGGGTAGGGACTGATTTGTCCTCTATTTATACTTTTTCTTTTCTTAGCTTTTCTTTCTGACTTTTTTGTCTTACTTTTTTCTGTTTCTTCTTACTTAGGTTTTTTCTTGGCTTTTTAATTTTCTCTGTACTTAGGTTTTTCTATTTTTCTCTCTGTCACTTTTTCTGTTTTTACGTGACTTTCCTCTTTTCCTCTCAACCCTACTTGGGGAGCTTTCTTACTCTCTCTCTTTTTTCTTCTCAACCCTACTTGGGGAGCTTTCTTTCTATCCTTTTTCTTTATGGCACCCCCTATTCCTTAGTCCACTCTGCATCTTGTTTTTCTGGCACCCCCATCCTTAGTAACCACTCTATTTAGGCTTCTTTTTCTGTTTTTTGTTATTCCATTTTTTTAGGCTTTTTTTCTGTTTTTTCTGGGGTTGGGACAGGGAGGGGGGGATAGGTTAGGGTTAGGGAAGGAGATGTGGGTAGGGGCATCGCCCACTCCACCGGGACCTGGCTGGTAAGGGTTTGGGGAAAGAAAGGGGTCCCAGGCAGAAGTCTGGGTCCCCTGGTGCACGCTCACTCGACTGGGGTGGGCACTGATGCCCCCCGATCAAAAAATTGCCCATCATTGGGTAGTAGTGGCCATTAGTGTGTCTATTGAGCCCGTCGCGACGTTTCGGCGTTACTTCGCCTTCATCAGGCTGGGCTCAATGAGGGTAGGGACTGATTTGTCCTCTATTTATACTTTTTCTTTTCTTAGCTTTTCTTTCTGACTTTTTTGTCTTACTTTTTTCTGTTTCTTCTTACTTAGGTTTTTTCTTGGCTTTTTAATTTTCTCTGTACTTAGGTTTTTCTATTTTTCTCTCTGTCACTTTTTCTGTTTTTACGTGACTTTCCTCTTTTCCTCTCAACCCTACTTGGGGAGCTTTCTTACTCTCTCTCTTTTTTCTTCTCAACCCTACTTGGGGAGCTTTCTTTCTATCCTTTTTCTTTATGGCACCCCCTATTCCTTAGTCCACTCTGCATCTTGTTTTTCTGGCACCCCCATCCTTAGTAACCACTCTATTTAGGCTTCTTTTTCTGTTTTTTGTTATTCCATTTTTTTAGGCTTTTTTTCTGTTTTTTCTGGGGTTGGGACAGGGAGGGGGGGATAGGTTAGGGTTAGGGAAGGAGATGTGGGTAGGGGCATCGCCCACTCCACCGGGACCTGGCTGGTAAGGGTTTGGGGAAAGAAAGGGGTCCCAGGCAGAAGTCTGGGTCCCCTGGTGCACGCTCACTCGACTGGGGTGGGCACTGATGCCCCCCGATCAAAAAATTGCCCATCATTGGGTAGTAGTGGCCATTAGTGTGTCTATTGAGCCCGTCGCGACGTTTCGGCGTTACTTCGCCTTCATCAGGCTGGGCTCAATGAGGGTAGGGACTGATTTGTCCTCTATTTATACTTTTTCTTTTCTTAGCTTTTCTTTCTGACTTTTTTGTCTTACTTTTTTCTGTTTCTTCTTACTTAGGTTTTTTCTTGGCTTTTTAATTTTCTCTGTACTTAGGTTTTTCTATTTTTCTCTCTGTCACTTTTTCTGTTTTTACGTGACTTTCCTCTTTTCCTCTCAACCCTACTTGGGGAGCTTTCTTACTCTCTCTCTTTTTTCTTCTCAACCCTACTTGGGGAGCTTTCTTTCTATCCTTTTTCTTTATGGCACCCCCTATTCCTTAGTCCACTCTGCATCTTGTTTTTCTGGCACCCCCATCCTTAGTAACCACTCTATTTAGGCTTCTTTTTCTGTTTTTTGTTATTCCATTTTTTTAGGCTTTTTTTCTGTTTTTTCTGGGGTTGGGACAGGGAGGGGGGGATAGGTTAGGGTTAGGGAAGGAGATGTGGGTAGGGGCATCGCCCACTCCACCGGGACCTGGCTGGTAAGGGTTTGGGGAAAGAAAGGGGTCCCAGGCAGAAGTCTGGGTCCCCTGGTGCACGCTCACTCGACTGGGGTGGGGTTAGGGGTTAGGGTTAGGGGTTAGGGGTTAGGGTTAGGGTTAGGGTTAGGGGGTAGGGGGTTAGGGTAGGGTTAGGGGGTTAGGATGAGGAAAATAATCCCTTCTCCGAAAGGAAAAGGAGCGTGCACGGTCCATCCCTCCCTGCGGCCCTCCGTACCCGTCCCAGAAGACTTGGCGGTCACGTTGGCGGCGGCGGCCATAGCGCACCACCGTCCAGCCATCGTCCATGGCGTCCAGAATTTTTTTGTCTTTTTTCTTTTTTCCAAAAAAAATCAAATGTGCTTCAAAAAATATTTATTTAATCTTAATGTGAACAAAAAACGCTTTCCAAAATGTGGAAAGGAAAAAATCACGTAAAAACAGTAAACAACAAAAGAAGGTGTGCCAAAAAAAACTGTTTATTCAAAAATAAACACAAAAAACACAACGTTTCGACCGTACACGGTCTTCTTCAGGTGTGGCACACAGAAAACTGTAAGCTAGGTTAGCTGGCAACAGTTGGACTGGCAGAGATGTGCTCTCATCGAGTGCCGAGTGGAAAATGAGCTCCTGTGTGAGCTCCGCCTTTTATATTCTCCCCTCGGCTGTGTAAAATCCCATTCGTCTTTTTTAACTTTGGTTCGGTAAAAATGAATTTGGTCTTTATTTTTTAATCTACATTACATTTTAACTGTTTTTTAGCCAAAAATAACATATTTGCACTCCATGAAATTACTGTTAATGAATTTTAAAGCCAAATTAATTTAATCACTGTTTTTATTCCCAATTTGTTTTTTAATCCATTTTTAACTGTAAATAGTCTTGCAAACCCTATGAATTGTGCTGATAAATTTATGAACCCTGGTTTTTAGAATTTTTAAGCCAATTTTCCAATTTCTCACTAATTTAATTCCCCCTTTATTAAATAATATATACCGAGGGTCAGGAGATGGGGATAAAGTGGTTAGGGTTAGGGCTAACATACAGGGCTGGGGTTAGGGTTAGGATAGGGTTAGGGTTAGGGGTTAGGGTTAGGGTTAGGGTTTGGGGAAAGAAAGGGGTCCCAGGCAGAAGTCTGGGTCCCCTGGTGCACGCTCACTCGACTGGGGTGGGCACTGATGCCCCCCGATCAAAAAATTGCCCATCATTGGGTAGTAGTGGCCATTAGTGTGTCTATTGAGCCCGTCGCGACGTTTCGGCGTTACTTCGCCTTCATCAGGCTGGGCTCAATGAGGGTAGGGACTGATTTGTCCTCTATTTATACTTTTTCTGTTCTTAGCTTTTCTTTCTGACTTTTTTGTCTTACTTTTTTCTGTTTCTTCTTACTTAGGTTTTTTCTTGGCTTTTTAATTTTCTCTGTACTTAGGTTTTTCTATTTTTCTCTCTGTCACTTTTTCTGTTTTTACGTGACTTTCCTCTTTTCCTCTCAACCCTACTTGGGGAGCTTTCTTACTCTCTCTCTTTTTTCTCTTCTCAACCCTACTTGGGGAGCTTTCTTTCTATCCTTTTTCTTTATGGCACCCCCTATTCCTTAGTCCACTCTGCATCTTGTTTTTCTGGCACCCCCATCCTTAGTAACCACTCTATTTAGGCTTCTTTTTCTGTTTTTTGTTTTTCCATTTTTTTAGGCTTTTTTTTCTGTTTTTTCTGGGGTTGGGACAGGGAGGGGGGGATAGGTTAGGGTTAGGGAAGGAGATGTGGGTAGGGGCATCGCCCACTCCACCGGGACCTGGCTGGTAAGGGTTTGGGGAAAGAAAGGGGTCCCAGGCAGAAGTCTGGGTCCCCTGGTGCACGCTCACTCGACTGGGGTGGGCACTGATGCCCCCCGATCAAAAAATTGCCCATCATTGGGTAGTAGTGGCCATTAGTGTGTCTATTGAGCCCGTCGCGACGTTTCGGCGTTACTTCGCCTTCATCAGGCTGGGCTCAATGAGGGTAGGGACTGATTTGTCCTCTATTTATACTTTTTCTGTTCTTAGCTTTTCTTTCTGACTTTTTTGTCTTACTTTTTTCTGTTTCTTCTTACTTAGGTTTTTTCTTGGCTTTTTAATTTTCTCTGTACTTAGGTTTTTCTATTTTTCTCTCTGTCACTTTTTCTGTTTTTACGTGACTTTCCTCTTTTCCTCTCAACCCTACTTGGGGAGCTTTCTTACTCTCTCTCTTTTTTCTCTTCTCAACCCTACTTGGGGAGCTTTCTTTCTATCCTTTTTCTTTATGGCACCCCCTATTCCTTAGTCCACTCTGCATCTTGTTTTTCTGGCACCCCCATCCTTAGTAACCACTCTATTTAGGCTTCTTTTTCTGTTTTTTGTTTTTCCATTTTTTTAGGCTTTTTTTTCTGTTTTTTCTGGGGTTGGGACAGGGAGGGGGGGATAGGTTAGGGTTAGGGAAGGAGATGTGGGTAGGGGCATCGCCCACTCCACCGGGACCTGGCTGGTAAGGGTTTGGGGAAAGAAAGGGGTCCCAGGCAGAAGTCTGGGTCCCCTGGTGCACGCTCACTCGACTGGGGTGGGCACTGATGCCCCCCGATCAAAAAATTGCCCATCATTGGGTAGTAGTGGCCATTAGTGTGTCTATTGAGCCCGTCGCGACGTTTCGGCGTTACTTCGCCTTCATCAGGCTGGGCTCAATGAGGGTAGGGACTGATTTGTCCTCTATTTATACTTTTTCTGTTCTTAGCTTTTCTTTCTGACTTTTTTGTCTTACTTTTTTCTGTTTCTTCTTACTTAGGTTTTTTCTTGGCTTTTTAATTTTCTCTGTACTTAGGTTTTTCTATTTTTCTCTCTGTCACTTTTTCTGTTTTTACGTGACTTTCCTCTTTTCCTCTCAACCCTACTTGGGGAGCTTTCTTACTCTCTCTCTTTTTTCTCTTCTCAACCCTACTTGGGGAGCTTTCTTTCTATCCTTTTTCTTTATGGCACCCCCTATTCCTTAGTCCACTCTGCATCTTGTTTTTCTGGCACCCCCATCCTTAGTAACCACTCTATTTAGGCTTCTTTTTCTGTTTTTTGTTTTTCCATTTTTTTAGGCTTTTTTTTCTGTTTTTTCTGGGGTTGGGACAGGGAGGGGGGGATAGGTTAGGGTTAGGGAAGGAGATGTGGGTAGGGTTAGGGTTAGGGTTAGGGTTAGGGGTTAGGGTTAGGGGGTTAGGGGTTAGGGTTAGGGGGTTAGGGGGTTAGGGTTAGGGTTAGGGTTAGGGTTAGGGTTAGGGGGTTAGGGTTAGGATTGAAGAAAAGAACCTGTCCCTCCCGAAGGAGGAACAGGGCGTGCACGGGCCATCAACCCCGATGGTCCGCAGCCTCACATCCCTCTACCTCCATAATTGTTTTTAAATTTGAAAGGTAAGTATTTTCTTTTTTACAGGTTCAAGGTAAGTATTTTCTTTTTTTGCAGGTCCTGATTCACCGTGTCCGTTACTTGGTTTGGTGTTAATAAAGAATTTTTAATCCCAATTTGTTTTCTGTGTGGTCTTTTAATTTAGTTTTAACGTGTCTCTGATTTGAGCTTTTAAGGAAAACCAATAAAACATAAATTAAAACATGAAATAAAATCCCCCAAAATAACAAACTAAAACAACAAACTAACGTAAAATAGAAAAAATTAAATGAGTATGCCCTTGTCGCGACGTTTCGAAGGTGTTGCTTCTTCCTCAGGCGAGGGCATACTGAAGAGCTCTGTGTTTGAGCCTCCTATTTATACTCCCCCTCTGATCCCGCCTCCTTGGCTTTCTGTGGCTTTCTTATAGTATGTTTTTCAGCTCATTGCTTTTTTCCAATTCTGCCAGACTTTTTGGCTCTCATTTTTCCCTTTTTCTTTCTTTCTTCTTTTCCAGTCTTCTCCTCTTTCCCCTTTGACTTTTCCTTTTTCATCATCCTTTTCTTCCCTTTTCTTGACCTCTGCCCTTTACCCTTCCTTTTGGCCTACATCTGTCCTCTTTCTCTTCCGAATTTTGGGTTCCTACTAATGCCGACTTGGCTTTTACTACAAACTCTCAACCCTGCTTGGGGAGGACTCAACCCGACTTGGGGAGTAAATTTAGAAAGGCGATGTGACTTTGGGTTAGGCTTTAGGTTTCAGCTGGGATTAGGATTACTTGGGCTTCAGATCCAGTACTGGGGTGAGGTTTAAGATTCAATTTCCAAAAATGAAGTAGAAATGGGATTATTCAAAATTGTAAAGATTTTAGGGCCAGATTAGATCAGGGGGTATATAAAATAGGGCCAAAATCCAAATTTAGGGTGGGTAATTTAAGATAAACAAATTGGTTAGGGTTAGGATAAATGACTGGGGTAGGGCATAGATGCTGGATTGAGCGTTAACTAGGAGTGAGACCCAAAGACCAACCGGAGCGAGGCACTGGCTGGTTAGGATTGAAGAAAAGAACCTGTCCCTCCCGAAGGAGGAACAGGGCGTGCACGGGCCATCAACCCCGATGGTCCGCAGCCTCACATCCCTCTACCTCCATAATTGTTTTTAAATTTGAAAGGTAAGTATTTTCTTTTTTACAGGTTCAAGGTAAGTATTTTCTTTTTTTGCAGGTCCTGATTCACCGTGTCCGTTACTTGGTTTGGTGTTAATAAAGAATTTTTAATCCCAATTTGTTTTCTGTGTGGTCTTTTAATTTAGTTTTAACGTGTCTCTGATTTGAGCTTTTAAGGAAAACCAATAAAACATAAATTAAAACATGAAATAAAATCCCCCAAAATAACAAACTAAAACAACAAACTAACGTAAAATAGAAAAAATTAAATGAGTATGCCCTTGTCGCGACGTTTCGAAGGTGTTGCTTCTTCCTCAGGCGAGGGCATACTGAAGAGCTCTGTGTTTGAGCCTCCTATTTATACTCCCCCTCTGATCCCGCCTCCTTGGCTTTCTGTGGCTTTCTTATAGTATGTTTTTCAGCTCATTGCTTTTTTCCAATTCTGCCAGACTTTTTGGCTCTCATTTTTCCCTTTTTCTTTCTTTCTTCTTTTCCAGTCTTCTCCTCTTTCCCCTTTGACTTTTCCTTTTTCATCATCCTTTTCTTCCCTTTTCTTGACCTCTGCCCTTTACCCTTCCTTTTGGCCTACATCTGTCCTCTTTCTCTTCCGAATTTTGGGTTCCTACTAATGCCGACTTGGCTTTTACTACAAACTCTCAACCCTGCTTGGGGAGGACTCAACCCGACTTGGGGAGTAAATTTAGAAAGGCGATGTGACTTTGGGTTAGGCTTTAGGTTTCAGCTGGGATTAGGATTACTTGGGCTTCAGATCCAGTACTGGGGTGAGGTTTAAGATTCAATTTCCAAAAATGAAGTAGAAATGGGATTATTCAAAATTGTAAAGATTTTAGGGCCAGATTAGATCAGGGGGTATATAAAATAGGGCCAAAATCCAAATTTAGGGTGGGTAATTTAAGATAAACAAATTGGTTAGGGTTAGGATAAATGACTGGGGTAGGGCATAGATGCTGGATTGAGCGTTAACTAGGAGTGAGACCCAAAGACCAACCGGAGCGAGGCACTGGCTGGTTAGGATTGAAGAAAAGAACCTGTCCCTCCCGAAGGAGGAACAGGGCGTGCACGGGCCATCAACCCCGATGGTCCGCAGCCTCACATCCCTCTACCTCCATAATTGTTTTTAAATTTGAAAGGTAAGTATTTTCTTTTTTACAGGTTCAAGGTAAGTATTTTCTTTTTTTGCAGGTCCTGATTCACCGTGTCCGTTACTTGGTTTGGTGTTAATAAAGAATTTTTAATCCCAATTTGTTTTCTGTGTGGTCTTTTAATTTAGTTTTAACGTGTCTCTGATTTGAGCTTTTAAGGAAAACCAATAAAACATAAATTAAAACATGAAATAAAATCCCCCAAAATAACAAACTAAAACAACAAACTAACGTAAAATAGAAAAAATTAAATGAGTATGCCCTTGTCGCGACGTTTCGAAGGTGTTGCTTCTTCCTCAGGCGAGGGCATACTGAAGAGCTCTGTGTTTGAGCCTCCTATTTATACTCCCCCTCTGATCCCGCCTCCTTGGCTTTCTGTGGCTTTCTTATAGTATGTTTTTCAGCTCATTGCTTTTTTCCAATTCTGCCAGACTTTTTGGCTCTCATTTTTCCCTTTTTCTTTCTTTCTTCTTTTCCAGTCTTCTCCTCTTTCCCCTTTGACTTTTCCTTTTTCATCATCCTTTTCTTCCCTTTTCTTGACCTCTGCCCTTTACCCTTCCTTTTGGCCTACATCTGTCCTCTTTCTCTTCCGAATTTTGGGTTCCTACTAATGCCGACTTGGCTTTTACTACAAACTCTCAACCCTGCTTGGGGAGGACTCAACCCGACTTGGGGAGTAAATTTAGAAAGGCGATGTGACTTTGGGTTAGGCTTTAGGTTTCAGCTGGGATTAGGATTACTTGGGCTTCAGATCCAGTACTGGGGTGAGGTTTAAGATTCAATTTCCAAAAATGAAGTAGAAATGGGATTATTCAAAATTGTAAAGATTTTAGGGCCAGATTAGATCAGGGGGTATATAAAATAGGGCCAAAATCCAAATTTAGGGTGGGTAATTTAAGATAAACAAATTGGTTAGGGTTAGGATAAATGACTGGGGTAGGGCATAGATGCTGGATTGAGCGTTAACTAGGAGTGAGACCCAAAGACCAACCGGAGCGAGGCACTGGCTGGTTAGGATTGAAGAAAAGAACCTGTCCCTCCCGAAGGAGGAACAGGGCGTGCACGGGCCATCAACCCCGATGGTCCGCAGCCTCACATCCCTCTACCTCCATAATTGTTTTTAAATTTGAAAGGTAAGTATTTTCTTTTTTACAGGTTCAAGGTAAGTATTTTCTTTTTTTGCAGGTCCTGATTCACCGTGTCCGTTACTTGGTTTGGTGTTAATAAAGAATTTTTAATCCCAATTCGTTTTCTGTGTGGTCTTTTAATTTAGTTTTAACGTGTCTCTGATTTGAGCTTTTAAGGAAAACCAATAAAACATAAATTAAAACATGAAATAAAATCCCCCAAAATAACAAACTAAAACAACAAACTAACGTAAAATAGAAAAAATTAAATGAGTATGCCCTTGTCGCGACGTTTCGAAGGTGTTGCTTCTTCCTCAGGCGAGGGCATACTGAAGAGCTCTGTGTTTGAGCCTCCTATTTATACTCCCCCTCTGATCCCGCCTCCTTGGCTTTCTGTGGCTTTCTTATAGTATGTTTTTCAGCTCATTGCTTTTTTCCAATTCTGCCAGACTTTTTGGCTCTCATTTTTCCCTTTTTCTTTCTTTCTTCTTTTCCAGTCTTCTCCTCTTTCCCCTTTGACTTTTCCTTTTTCATCATCCTTTTCTTCCCTTTTCTTGACCTCTGCCCTTTACCCTTCCTTTTGGCCTACATCTGTCCTCTTTCTCTTCCGAATTTTGGGTTCCTACTAATGCCGACTTGGCTTTTACTACAAACTCTCAACCCTGCTTGGGGAGGACTCAACCCGACTTGGGGAGTAAATTTAGAAAGGCGATGTGACTTTGGGTTAGGCTTTAGGTTTCAGCTGGGATTAGGATTACTTGGGCTTCAGATCCAGTACTGGGGTGAGGTTTAAGATTCAATTTCCAAAAATGAAGTAGAAATGGGATTATTCAAAATTGTAAAGATTTTAGGGCCAGATTAGATCAGGGGGTATATAAAATAGGGCCAAAATCCAAATTTAGGGTGGGTAATTTAAGATAAACAAATTGGTTAGGGTTAGGATAAATGACTGGGGTAGGGCATAGATGCTGGATTGAGCGTTAACTAGGAGTGAGACCCAAAGACCAACCGGAGCGAGGCACTGGCTGGTTAGGATTGAAGAAAAGAACCTGTCCCTCCCGAAGGAGGAACAGGGCGTGCACGGGCCATCAACCCCGATGGTCCGCAGCCTCACATCCCTCTACCTCCATAATTGTTTTTAAATTTGAAAGGTAAGTATTTTCTTTTTTACAGGTTCAAGGTAAGTATTTTCTTTTTTTGCAGGTCCTGATTCACCGTGTCCGTTACTTGGTTTGGTGTTAATAAAGAATTTTTAATCCCAATTTGTTTTCTGTGTGGTCTTTTAATTTAGTTTTAACGTGTCTCTGATTTGAGCTTTTAAGGAAAACCAATAAAACATAAATTAAAACATGAAATAAAATCCCCCAAAATAACAAACTAAAACAACAAACTAACGTAAAATAGAAAAAATTAAATGAGTATGCCCTTGTCGCGACGTTTCGAAGGTGTTGCTTCTTCCTCAGGCGAGGGCATACTGAAGAGCTCTGTGTTTGAGCCTCCTATTTATACTCCCCCTCTGATCCCGCCTCCTTGGCTTTCTGTGGCTTTCTTATAGTATGTTTTTCAGCTCATTGCTTTTTTCCAATTCTGCCAGACTTTTTGGCTCTCATTTTTCCCTTTTTCTTTCTTTCTTCTTTTCCAGTCTTCTCCTCTTTCCCCTTTGACTTTTCCTTTTTCATCATCCTTTTCTTCCCTTTTCTTGACCTCTGCCCTTTACCCTTCCTTTTGGCCTACATCTGTCCTCTTTCTCTTCCGAATTTTGGGTTCCTACTAATGCCGACTTGGCTTTTACTAC